>NC_056750.1:242888352-242945852 GCF_019279795.1 Protopterus annectens
TGGTATGTACCTCACAAGACATCTACAACAACTGGAAAGACCACAGAAATACCTCACAAAGAGGATTACTGGCCTCAAATAGATGCCCTATGCAGACAGTCTCAAAAAGCTACAGCTTTACTCCATCGCATATCGCCTACTCAGGGGCGATCTCTGCCTAACATACAAAGCTATGTCAAACCCAGAGCTGTTGGACATGCTCCACTTAAAGAAATCCCAATCCCTCCGAGCTACACACTCTAGGGACCTAAACCTTGTCACCACAATAAACAGAACATGCTGGAGGGATAAATTCCTGTCCCAGAGACTTCCCATAATCTGGAACAGACTACCTACCTATGTCAAACAGAGCTCCTCATTAGCACTCTTCAATAAAAATCTTGATGGCTGGATGGGAAATGGGAAATTCACCCTGGGGATCACTTCTGTGGCTCTGCTCGACAGGGGCACAGGAAAATAATTTTCCTGGGTGGCGAAAGCCAGGGTACATTTTCTGGCTAGGCTTGTATGGGCCCTAGGGCTGATAGCCTAGTACCTACCTATGAACCTATGAACCTATGGAAGATCTACAGTTCAAAAGCACGAAACTTCACATGCCTGACAAACCACAATCCCGACAATCAACAAAACAAAACAAATACCTTTTCCGAAAAACCCACACACAACACAAGCACACGAAAAACCTTACAAACCTACACTAAACCTTACATACACAACTATCTATGCACTAACCTTAACCCAAACCCTAACCCTAAGGTCCGACACTATCGCACACTCACCTAACCCGTGCCCTAACCCTAACTCACTTAACCTGCCCGTAACCCTAAAGTCTGTCACTATCGCACACTTACCTTACCCGCACCCTAACCCTAACTCACTTAACCCACCCCTAACCCTAAAATCTGTCACTATCGCACACTTACCTTAACATGTCGGTGTTTTCAGCGTCGGGCTTTTAAACTGTTGGTCATCTCAGTTGTCGATCTTCCAATCTCGGTGTTCTTGTTGTCGGTGTTTTGGCGTATATATATATATATATATATATATATATATATATATATATATATATATATATATATATACTAATGGAAAGCCAAGCAAATTGGTGAACAGAGAAACATGCAAGCTTCAACAAAGTCCAGGAACAAAATGCATTGCACCAACAATAGCTTTATTTTAATATTGTGGAATATAGGAAACAATAATGCAGAGCAGACATGGGTTTTGCCTCCTGGCTTTTTCATTGATCTGGATCCCAACTGTTGAATCACCAATCAATGTTAAATTCAAACAACCAAATGATCCCTTCAGTGCCAAAAGAAAACCAAATACCTGTCAACTCAAATACTCTCAAAACAAATATTTAAATATATGCATCATTAAAAGTGGATGATATTTAAAAGATATGATTCTAGCACAATCACATAAAACACTTCTTTAGCACCAAAGATACACAAAGAATAGCAAGTACATACTCGACAGCTTTTTAGCACATTTGCATGAATTAGATGCATTTGGTATATGATAATAGTGATATTTAGTGGCAGCAAAAATCATAACATGATAAACTAAAAAACATGAAGTAAAAATACACATCAGTTAATATAACAATTAATTACATTTAATATATAATAATCATACCCATGGGTAACATGTTTTAACAATTAGATGATTACATACATATTCCATATACAAAAAGTTATAACATAAATAAATATACATTTATTTAATCAGATTTCCTAATATAGAATGTGATCATTTGGCAATAATCCACGACTAGGTGTGGGTATATCAGAACGGATCTAGGACATTTGTTTGAATGAGCAAATGTCCGAACCCATATCCACTGAACACACTTTAACGAAAGCACTTTAACTGAAACAACGCTTTCGTTAAAGCGTGTTCATAAAAAAAAAAAAAAAAAAAAAAACATTACACTAATGTTTTAGCAAGGGGGCTTTGACCCCCTGCACTCCTGTGCCCCCCACACACCCCTACTTAATTATTTTAGCTCAGAGACCACACTACAGTGAAGAAAAGGGAATTTTCCCTTATCCACACTATAGTATGGCCACGGCAACATGCATACTTATGGGAAAGTGCTTTTCGATGAAAAGCACTTTCGCGTAAGTATGCCCGGCCATTTTAGTTTCGGATGTTTGCTCATTCGAGCAAATGTCCAGGACCCATCAGAACATATTGAGGTTTGTATGGTTTGATCAGAAGGGTGAAGCCCGAGTGATCAAACAAAGCCAGCAATGAGTAAATACTTGTATATCCACACCCAGGAATGGATTATTGGTATTATGCAATTACATCATTTAAGAAAGAAATTGCTTACCTTTCTTAACTAATGTCTTTGTATAATGGTGCAGTAGAGTTCCTCCTTGTTTTTCCTTTTTTACTGATGTACTGTGGGTGCATATGGGACTTACATTCCCAAGCTTGCACAGTACATGAGTACAGTCCAGAAGAAGCAGCAGAGAAGACGATCTCCATTGTTATTTTTTGTATTTGTATATTTTTAGCTGCTGAGATTTTAAAGAGACAGTGCAGAAAAACAAGGAAAATAAGGTACGTTTCTGATTGTTTAGTTTTGTACAGCGTACTTGATTTTTCTTATATTTTGCTCTGCCACTCAGCATATACCAATAGAAAGTCCGGATGCTCAGTGGTGCTTCAGTGGCCAGGCTTTTTTTTTTATTGGTATATGTTCATTTTACAAGAGACATTCTGGTTGGTCTGTCTAAAGAGCATGATTGTTTTTGAATACTAATGAGCAGTCATTGTGTAATTATAAATAACTTATTTCGTTATTATTACAAAATGACATTCAGCCTGGTGAAAACAGACAACCCAAGTTAATGATCCATCTTTTTTTTCTTCTGTTTTTTCTGGTTTAGAATATCTCCCATTGATATTATTAACCACCCCCCCTCCCCCGGTTAATACCTGTATAAGCAAAATAGCCATAGGTTGAACCATAATGTGCCTAAGAGATGCACTGTGATCTTTTTTACAACATATAGCAGTAAGGTGTAGTGATACTTCTACTTTTTATTCTAAGACAGTTTGAAGAAAAGTACTGGTACTTACAGACCTTAAACAAACTTTATTAAAAAGAGAAAACTAAACAAGAAGAACACCAGAGTTTCATCCCAGTATTCCTACTCTTTCAGTGATATCACTGGGAGACACATCAACAACGTTGATATTACAATGTCCACTTTCCCTTCCTGACAGAGATGAGCATTTTTACTTGTCCTTCACTCATCTTGTAATGTGGGTCACTTTGTGTCCCCTTCACCCATCCTATCTGTGACCTATGTCAGTTTCTGTTGCCACCAATACAGTCAGTGACTTCAGTTTCTGTCCTCTTTTTCCGTCCTAACTGCGATGTGGGTCAGTTTTTATCCCTCTCCCCCTTCCTAACAGTGACGTATAATAGCTACATTACGCCTCACCCATTTTGTCAGAGACAAGCATCAGTTTCCTCCTCATCTGTCCTAATAGTGACTGATGTCAGTTTCTCTGTCCCTTCACATATCTTGTCCATAATGGGTTCATTTCTGTACCCCTCATCCATTTTGTCCGTGAAATGCATCAACTTCTGTCGCCATTATCCATTCTGTCAGTGACATCTGTGTTTTTCTCCCATTCTCCCATCTTGACAGTAACTAGTATGCCTTACCTCACTCTTTCATATAGGTACCTATCCTGTCATCTTCCATTCTGTAAAGACTGATGTCCCTGCCTATCCCTTCTACCCTAATCAGCCCTCGTGACTGGAGAGTTAGCCATCTGCTCCCTGTTCATGATCACATTGCACTTGCTCAGGACTTTATATATGCAGCAGGCACACATACTATACTAACTCTCAAGGCTGGCTCTGTAGGTCAGATGGAAGAAGCTCTAACTGTTATCCAGATATCCAAGGTTTGATTAGTTGCCTGGGTGCAGAAGGAGCTGACAAGGTGAGGATGGGAGGGATTGCCTAATGTAAGCTCTCCCATCCTTGGGAGAAGGATCAGTCTAATTATGCAGTACTTGTCTGTAACATCAACAGGCACATGGTACTAGGCATCAGGATTAGGGACATTTGCTTAGATTCCTCAAGTTGGTAATGGTAGTCACTGCTGTACATGCATAGAAGAATACAGAGTGTATGCACATTCAGAACATATTGAAATCTCTCCAGGGATGTGGATGCACAAATCAGTTCGCAGCTGTGAGGTAACATCGATAGAAATCTCTCTGAGCTCTTCCTTGTGAATGCTTAAGCTATGGAGGTGGGACCACTGGGTAGTATTCAAGTTGTACACATTTAGGGCACAACCCTTAAATGCAAGCAGCTCTATATTGAGGGTGGTGCAAGACTTTCAGGCTGCTAGGATGAGATTATTCCACATCATAGTAGCAATATAAAGGCACAGAATGACATATGCTACCTTCATGCTTGTCTGCCTGATAGCTCTGGTTCATGCTTTCTCACCTTGAGCAGAGGACAGTTGCTGCTGTCCAGGAAATGAATGAGTTCCAGAGCAGTTGGTGAGGGTGACGGCCAGAGAGTAGGATATGAAAAAGAGCTACAGTGGCATTCCGCTAATAATGGCTCTTTCTACAATTAATGGGAACATAGGAAGACTGCTAGGCAAGCAGTTACAGGAACTATGAGATTTCTAACCAAAATGAAGAGCCAAGTAAAAATAAGAAATAAAACGGGCTTTTACATACTTAAGTGTCATCACCTCCCTTTTCAAGGAGGGCTATTCCTGACTAATCTGGAGTGAATTTGTGGCTGGCCATCGGTGTGTCAAGATTAACATTAAACATGGCCACGGTGGTGCTTTGCTTGATTTGTATTTGAAGTCTATACCACAGGCAGGGAATACACTGAGTAAAAAAGCTCTCTCCATTATAGTTATGTATTTGCCAGTGTAGGTTAATGTCTTCTGAGTGAGTGATTGAAGCACCAATATTACTGCGTAGAAGTAGCAGGTCAGATATGAAATGATTCTTTTTGGCTTGATTTGAAGGTATAGGGCCTCGTGGATCAACTGGTAAGCAACAGACTATAAGGAAAGCAGAGCCATTCTGCCAGAGCAGCTTAGAATCTAAGAGCTTTGACTTTCTTGGTTTGAAATGACTGTGGTCTTTCAAGCTGGGCTATATTCTTGGATTCGTCCATGCCAAATGGTACGTTATATTTTATTGTACTTCAATTTAATAACCAGGAAAGTAGAATAGATATCAGACCCTTTTCAGCCACAAAGCAGGTCAAGAAGTAAAAAAAAAAAACAGTATGTACAACACAGAGAAGGAAGGTCTATACAACAAAGAGAAGTCATGGATCTGAAAAGTGTGAAATCTAGTGATATGATAAGTTATTTGGCATACCAAACCTGCTGTTGGCACTATGTTTACGTAGATATACCATTCCTACAATATCCTGCCTTGGAGTCCATCACACTACCTTTCTGTGGGCAACTGGAACAGCGGAGCTTTAAACCGCACTGCCAAAAGCATATACTTTCATGCATTACAAGCCTCAGACAGAGGAATAAAAGGAGTCAGGAAGCTGGTAGGAGAGAACACTGGTAAGTATCAACATAACTGTTTTTTTCAAATTGTAGTATTGATACCGACCTTGTTTTGATTCATGCTTAGATTCAATTGCACATTTTTCACACTTTTATAAATGTTGTAGTGAGGGTTAAATATTCTGTACATTTTCTAAGCAAAATGAAGTAACATAGGTATAATTTCTGTCACTGTCTCAAATATGTTTTCATAGTCTGTAATGTCTCATTAATATGTTTTCATAGTCTGTAATGTCTCATTTTATTACACAAAGTCATGAAATGCATTACTGTGGAAGAAGAGATGTTGCATGTACATTCATTTTATTTCCAATGTATTCTTCGTCTTCTTCAGCAAAACATTCCCTTCTGGTGTAGCAGCTTCATATTAAGAGTCTGTCTAACTGGTGAAGCTAATCCCTTCCATGGCTTCCAGCTTTCTTCTCACGTTTATCATTCATTTACCAATACCCATTTAATCCAGTTCAAGGTTACAGAGGAGCTGGACCCTGTCCTGGCTCTTAGCAGACACAAGACAGAGAAACTAATCCTGGACAGGACATAAATCCACTACAGGACAAGCAAACTTGTTTGCATGCTCCATTTCACTTGCAGCATGTCTTCTGCATGTGGAAAAAAAAGAAAAAAAAAAAACAAGACACCCAGAAAAAGAAAGAGTAGAGGTATGGAAAGAGAAAGAGTATAGGAAGACTTTGCAGAGGAGGTACCCCAGCTAACAGCTTCACTCTCTTCTCTGCTGTATAAACCACTACACTCAGTAAGCTATCGCCTGTACCTCTGTTCACCTCCTAGCTATATACCCCTTCATTACATTTTGCAGCCATCAATATGGATAACTTTCTTTCCCTATCTAGACCTTTTAAAATGAAAAGTAATTAAGAACTAGTCAAAGTAAAAATGAGGACAGATTACATTCACATTTCTTTTGCTTCTGATTATAACAAGAAAATGACAGCTAAGTAAGACAGTGTTAAAACCTGTATGCTTATCTATACCAGAATTTCTTATTCATAAAGGGCTCTTGTTTAAAAGCACCTACATGGAATATGTCAAGCCTTGTTTTAATTTTGCCCTGTAGTTCATGCCAGTGAGGTAAATACTTTCATATTTTCATAGGTTTATAGGTGTAAACTAGGCTAACAACCACTAGGGTTCTTATAAGCCTAGCCGTGCAACCCAAATGTGATCCAAAAATTTGATTTAAATAGGGGTGATTTATTGACTGCCTCTGTCCATCAGAAACATAGATGCCAGACTAGGGGTGAATTTCCAATTACCCGTCCATTTGGACCAAGTTGCACTTAATTAAGGATAGGGAGGAACTCAGCTTGACATGGATGAGGAGTCTGTCCCAGAGAATGGGAATTCTCTGAGAAATATGTGTCTCTCCAACATGTCCTATTTATGTCACAAGCAAAATTTAGGTCTTTCAGTCTAGTAGTTCTCATTTTGTTGTTTTGCAGATATGCAAACAGTTCATCAAAACTGGATGCAGGAATGCCTTGTATGCCAGGCAAAGATCACCTCGCAAAAATGTGTATAAAACTGAGAAAACAGACAGGACTTTGAGGTGATCAGTGTAAGACACTGTGATTACCCCATATTATTTTTGTAGGTAACTTTTGTGGACATTCCAGTTGCTGCATGTCTCCAGTTAGCTACGTACCGAAGGGGTATTGTATTTTATGATGGGTCAGATGAGGGCCAAGTACAGAGCTATGATGACCTCTTTGGAGCTAGATGTCATGCCCTTAGTTACAAGTTGAGCATCATAGAAGGATTTTCTCACTACCTTGGAGACATGTTGGTCGAAGGCTAGATTACTACCTACATGAATTCCCAGATACTTGACTAGTGAATCAACTTTTAGGGGTCTTTTCTTGATAATGTAGTTACGTAGGGTGGCCAGCTTTACAGTAATGCATTTCTTGGTATTAAGTTTTAAGCCATGGCTTTGCTACCAAGTGTTTGTCTGTGTTAGACCTTCCTGGAGAGTGTTCTTGTTGTGGGGATATTCAGTAACTGCACGCAGTTTGCAATCATTTGCGAACTCGGTTAGCTAGAGGCCTTTGACATTGGCTTTAACATCCAAGAAGTAGATGGAAAAGATGAGTGGCCTTAGCATAAAGCCCTGGGGCACTCCACTGGTGACCAGCCTCTTTGTGTAGGAAGGCTCACTAATTCTAACTATTTGGGTCTTATCAGTGAGCCAGCTAGCTATCCAGCATGTTATAAAGGGCTTTATACCTACTTCTGTATGTTTGTTCACAATGCTCAAGTGGGGTATTATATCAAATGCTTCATCCAGATCCAAGAAGACAGTATGCATTGTTTTCTGGAATGGATCTAGTGTTTGAAAGTTTCCTGTTTCCTGTTACCTTGTTGATAATTTACATTATAATTCTTTCCATGGCTTTGTAAATAAGACCAGCCAAACAAATCAGTCTGTAGTTTCCTGAATCTGTTGAATGTCTTCCCTTAGGAAAGTGGATGACCATCGCAGTCCTCCATTTACATGGCACAAAGCCTGTTTGAAGACTATAGTTAAATAATACATACAAATATTTCAAGCATGGGCATTAATGCCCTTCTAGCCTGCCAATATACCAAAACACTTGTTCCCATAATAGGTGTCCAGGCTCTTCTTAAAAATATCAAAACTAGTACTTGTTTTAACGTAATGTGGTAGTCTGTTCCATGTATCAGCTGCTCTCCAAAACAACCAATTATTACCCTTCTCATTCCTATAGAATCTTCTACAAAGGTTGTCTGATGATTCTCTAGTATTTTTGATAACCTCAAACATTCCCAGAGGTAGTTGTCTCTAAATGCCCATTATACCTGAATAAGATCTCCTCTTAGATATTTATAAGAGACCCTGTACAAGTTCAGATATTTTAGTTTTTCATAATAACTTATTTCCTATCCATGGATGCCCTTGGTATATTTCCACTGTACTCTTTCCAGTTTACTCATGTTTGTTTTCTTATAAGATTTCCATATTATTATTCCATACTCAAGTTTGGGTCTAATGTAACTAACAATCATTTCTGATTTCCTAGACTGTATAAATCTTTTTATACAACCTATATTTCTATAACTATCATTAACCAATTGGTCAATATGATTAGAAAAACTCAAAGCTGGATCTATCCATATACCCAGGTCCTTAAATAAAGCTACGGTTTTAATCACTGTGTGCTCTATTAAATATTCACCTTTTAATGTATGTCTCACAAATCTCATATGCTTAGTATTTGATGTATTTGTTGGCATATTATTCTCCTGTGCCCAAGTGGTCAAGTTAGTCAAGTTCTTTTGCAGACATGGCTTATCTGTAACACATGTAATCAGTTTACCCAATTTCAGGTCATCTGCATATAGACTATTGAACACCTCAGATGAAAAAGTTAGTTCTAAAAGATACAATCTAAACAGGTAAGGGCCTAGGACCAGAGCCCTGTGGGACACCCTGACTGTAACCAAGAATTTCACCTGTCCAGTTGCTGTATGATACTTGCCATGTCCTATTTGTAAGCCGTGCAGCTATCCATCTTACCAAGAGTACATTAATACCTAACTGTTCAAATTTATTGATCAATGTGTTTTGTGTATGACCCTGTCAAATGCTGAAGTTAAAACTATATAAATTACATCACAGCGCAATTCTTCATTTATAGCTGATATCATATTGTTATAGAACATGTTACAAGTGGTAATAGATCTATTTTCAACATACGCATGCTGATATATGGTTTCAAGTCCCAACCTATCCAGTTCTGACAATAACTTATCCAATATTACCATCTCCATTATTTTTCCACAACATGAAAGTAGACTCAAGGGTCTGTATGACTCTGGGTTTGTCCTATTTCCCTTTCCATTAAAGACAAGTTTAAAAAGCACGTCTCTAATCTTGAGGAATCTCCCCATATTTATATGACCTAGTAAACAATAGATATAATGGGAATGTAAATTCTTTCTGAAGTATTCTCAGGTCATTATTACTAATTCCATCTCCTCTCTATGCTTTGTTTGGATCCAGTTTGCTCAGTTCTTTTTCACTAGAATCTAATTTGATTCCAGTTTCTGTGGTTACCTGGATGTCACTAGGACAACGTATCACTCCCTTTCTGGAGCCAAACTGTTTTGCATAATATCTTGTAACTATATCTATAATATTTTGTGTCTGAGAATACATTTTAGAATCTATATACAGTTTATCAATTTGTATGTCTTTACTCCTTCCACATCTTATTTATAAAAAGGTTTCCTATTATGCTCACTATGTTTATATAAATTTTCAGTACTTATGTATTATCGCAACCAGATTTTTGCTGTTGCGAATTTTGCTTCGTTGAATACAGACAACCACATGAAACATTGCAAAGTGTTGTGCAAACTCATTATTGCTGGCAAAACATCTCTGGACTACCTTCATGCACATAAAATGATGAAACAATCATCTTCCCTTTTTGCGTGCATTACAGACGCATGCTTGAATTGTAAGGGATGCTGTCTTAACTGATGAATGGAATATTTGAACCGTGAGGAACGAAGCCCTCACAGAAGGAAAACACAGTCATAGGAACAATGTTTTGGGTAAAGTAATACTTTGTTAAAAGTGTGTACACAGAATGGAAAACAACTATTGCAATGCAAAAGTTGAGGAACACTGCTGCTGGTAACATTTCAGGGTGGATAATGTTGATAGCCATTTATGGGTTCCTGATTAAACCAGACTAAGAACAGTACAGAAAACATGTTACTGGCTGATGATGCTCTTCTTCCTGTCATTACTGCCATGTTTGGACCTGAGACTGTGTGTAAAAATTGTTAAAACTAAAAAAAAGTTATGCATAACTCCTGTGTCTCTGCCTTTCAATGGGGGGTGGGGTGAGCAATTGCAGTGAGTAAGACAGCAGCCCTGACAGCTGAAGCATGTATGCACTTTACTGTTAGCTACATGACATGCTGGTGGTAAAGTGCATACCTAAAAAGTGATATTAACTTACTCATGTTTTGGGTGATAACCCTGCCTAAAACAACTGTCAGTGTGAAAGAAAAAACATAGTCTGACATTGTCACACCATGAACAGTTACATTTCCACATCGGGAAACAACCATTATTATCGCAAAAATCTGGTTGCGATAATATGTAAGTACCAAATTTTATTCAATTTTTTCTTGATCTTGTCTCACACTATGCTTATTTATTTATTTATTTTTTTTGGTTCAGCTTCTTTATTTCAGTTTTCAAAGTTGTAGTTCATCATCTCTTCAGTGCCTTACATTTTTGTCTCTCACCTTAATCAAGTATATTGTACTTATGGAAATATATCCCCATGATGTTGTATGCCTAGATCCTGATGTTAAACATTTTTTGATTTTTTGCACTCAAACAAATTCTCTTTCAAAACGTTCCACATCCTACCTGCAGTTTTTCCACTGAACACCTCACTCTAGTTAGTTTTACATGGTGACTGTTTTGCTTCCATATAATCTTTAATTAACCTTCTGGGCATTGGCTTAGATTTAATTTGGCAGAATTATCGATCAACAAATTAACATTTATATTCCCTTGATCACTGCACATCAATGGTGGTAAAACCTGGCTTGAAGTAACAGTAATTTCTTTAGAATACAAAAAATGTTTAGTATGTTTAGTTCCCTGGTAGTTTTGTACAATCTGAAACAATTTTTCTTCCTGAACATATGTTGTGAATAATTTCGTTACTAATGCTGTTGAATCAATATTATTCCAATCTGTTTCTGGTAAATTAAGATACCAGCTAATAGTATTCTTCCCTTCTGTGTTTCATGCAAGAAGTGTATGAATTATTCTAGGTCATTAACATTTGAGTTTGGTGGTCTATACACTCCAACAATTGTTATATGTTCCAGGGTCACCTTTATTGTCACAGTTACACACTCTATAGTATTGGTGTTATAACTGAACATGTAATAATCACAGGTCTCATAACTATCTTTAGTCCTTATCATAAAATCTCCATTTGATTTGTTGTTAGAATGCCTGTTACAGTAAAAAAAATGTATACCTGTTATTGTTCTTTAACCATGTTTCACAAACTATAACAACATCAATCTTGTACGAATGTAGCAAATTTTCCAATAAAAAACTTTATTATTAATGCTCTTAGCATTAACAACCATCAGAGATGCATTAAATTGTGCTGTGAACTGTTAAATTTTTGATCTAGCAAAAATCTCGCCTAGTGTTTGTCAGATATTGCAAAATATCTGCTGCAAAAATTCTGTTCCCTCATCTTGACAAATGCATACCTTCTTGACTAAACATATGTGCCCAACACTGGATGCTCTACATATTTTTATTTTTCAAATCAGGACATTTTTTCCGTGTAGGTATTTAAACCAAAAATCTTTTCATTCACAGTGACCTGACTATCCTTTCTATATGTGATTTGTGAAAAATATATTGTAACTTCAGTACAAGCTATAATATCGAAGAGGGTTGTAAGTTCCCTACTAACAGTCAAAGAGTCCTTGTGGATGAGATCACTTCTACCAACATGAATGAAAACAGATCCGTACTTCCTTACATTAAGGTGTTCCAAGGCTCGTCTCATTTCTTCTATTTTTTTTCTCCTGGCAAGCATAACAGTATTCAATGTTCATTATATTCTCTGCAAATACAAGTATCAGTTCCTCTAATAGTAGAATCTCCAATTACAAGAACATATTTTCTGACCAGATCTGAAGAATCTTCAACGTCTAATACAGTAATATCTGCTATATCAATTGTTACAAAGGAATGATGCTCACCATTAGTGCTATTAATCCCACTGTTATCATTGCTTATTAAATTTGCAAGCATACAGTTCTCATCCAGCTGGCTTTGTACATCCACAGCTTGAGCCATGCAGTCAACATCTGTCTTCCTCTTCTTTTTTCTTACAGTAATGTTCTACAATCCTTCCATGTTCACTTTTGATTTCTTCCTTTTTATCTGCCCTTTGTCTCTTTTTTCTACCTTTTCTTTTTCAAAAAAAATTATGCCTTTTTCTGTAAAAAGAAGGTTTTCTGATACAAAAATATTATCATTCCCTGTCCCCAGTGTGTTACACAACAAAGCAGTGTCCTTTTTACAACGTATTCTCCTTCCTTTACAGTCATTAATCAGTTTGTCTTCCTTGTTATTTGTTGTGAACTTCTTCCTTCCTTTCTTTTTTTTTTTTTTTGTTTCCTTCTAAGCATTCTGAATCCGCAGATTGATGAATTCCTTGCATCCAGAATTCCAAAGTGGTCAGGGGCATAATCTTGCTTCATAGGGGTTGAATGATCTTTATAGATAATAAACACATTATTTCCTAAATGCGTTCTATTTGGTCTTTGCCTAACATTGTTTATCTCATTAGTCCAGTCATTAATATATGTAACAACAGTTCTCCAAGCTGTGTGAATTGCACAAGTACAATTAACTTAAGTCTAGATTTACTTCTAATAATGGTAAGCAAATCATCCATCCTTTTGCACAAGGAACATAGATCAGCAGTGTTATTAGGTGTTACTTTTAAATATACACAGTATTTATTACACTGTATCACATATTTGTACTTTAGCAAATCATTAACGGTATACTCATTTAAGGAATCCATATTCAGCTTCAAACTAATAAAAAATTATAAAAGAAAAATAATCAAAATTAGTAACCACAGAACCCTAAGATACCTTAAATCAAATCTACCAGAAAAATCGCACAAGCAATATACAACTAAATACTAAAGTAAGTACAGTAATGTTGTTGTTCTGACCATACAAGTTCTGACAGTCAGACAAAAGTTATAATACTTTTACATTGCATATAGCAGCTTCTTCTCACTATCGCTCACAGTCACACTTCTTTTTAACAGTAAAGATCAATAAACCACAAACCAAGATAGGACTGTTTAGATAAGATCTGGATTGTCCCCTCTGCAGTCTCTGTGAATTTATAGCTGACTTGGCCCCTTGAGATGGCTAGAGCTTACCTGTCTAAAATCAAACCTTTTCTAACAACCAATACTGAAAATTAAAAGGTAAAACAACAAAATATAAATCAAAATAAATCTTGTCTACAAGCATTAACTTCCTTCCTACAAACAGTGAAAAACAGTGGTAAAAATAAAATATAAAATTAAAATAAAATTTCTCTTACCAGTCAGCTCAACAGTAAATCACAAACCAAGCTAGGATTGATTAGATAAGCTCTGAATTGTCCACTCTGCAGTCTCTATGAATTTATAGCTAACTCCCCCCCCCCCTGGGATGGCTAATGCTTACCTGTCTAAAACCTATCCCGTTCTAACAAATAATAGTGCAAATTAAAGATAAAACAACAAGATACCAAAGTAAATCTTCTTGTCTACATGCTATAACTACCTTCCTGCAAACAGTGAAAAACAGTGGTAAAAAATGAACTATAAATTCAAATAAAATTTCTCTTACCACAGTAAATCACAGACCGAGATAGAATTGTTTAGATAAGCTCTGGATTGTCCTCTCTGCAGTCTGTGTAAATTTATAGCTGACTAGGCCCCTTGGGATGGTTAGAGCTTGCCTGTCTAAAACATACACCTTTCTAACAACCAATAGTGAAAATTAAAGGCAAAACAACAAAATACCAATCAAAGTAAATCTTCTTATCTACATGCTATATGTTTCTTCCTAAAACAATGAAAAACAGTGGTAAAAAATGAAATATAAATACAAATAAAATTTCTCTTACCACACACAGTAAATCACAGACCAAGATAGGATTGTTTAGATAAGCTCTGGATTGTCCTCTCTGCAGTCTCTGTGAATTTATAGCTGACTAGGCCCCTTGGGATGGTTAGAGCTTGTCTGTCTAAAAACTACACCTTTCTAACAACCCATAGTGAAAATTAAAGGTAAAACAACAAAATACCAATCAAAGTAAATCTTCTTGTCTACAAGCTATACCTTCCTTCCTATAAACAGTGAAAAACAGTGGTAAACAATGAAATATAAATATAAATAAAATGTATCTTACCAGTCAACTCCACAGTAAATCAGAAACCAAGATAGGATTAGTTAGATAAGCTCTGGATTGTCCTCTCTGCAGTTTATGTAAATTTATAGCTAACGAGGCTTTTTGGGATGGCTAGATCTTGCCTGTCTAGAACCTATTCCTTTATAAGAGACGAAAGTGAAAATTAAAGATAAAACAACACAATATAAATCAAAGTAAATCTTCTAGTGTATATGCTACCCCTTCCTTCCTACAAACAGTGAAAAACAGTGGTAAAAAATAAAATATAAATTCAAATAAAACTTCTCTTACCAGCCAACTCAGCAGTAAATTACAAACCAAGATAGGATTGTTTAAATAAGCTCCGGATTCTCCTCTCTGCAGTCTGTGAGAATTTATAGCTTATAGCTGACTAGGTACCTTGGGAGGGCTAGAGCTTGCCTGTCTAAAACCTATCCCTTTCTAACACCCAACAGTGAAAATTAAATGTAAAACATCACAACATAAATCAAAGTAAATATTTTTGTCTACGTGCTACCCCTTCCTTCCTACAGTGAAACACAGTGGTAAAAAATAAAATATAAATTCAAATAAAAACTTCTCTTACCAGTCAATACAACAGTAAATCACAAACCAAGATAAGCTTGTTTAGATAAGCTCTGGATTGTCCTCTCTGCAGTTAATGTGAATTTATAGCTGACTAGGTCCCTTGGGATAGCTAGAGCTTGCCTGTCTAAAACCAACCCCTTTCTAACAACCAATAGTGAAAATTAAAGTTAAAGCAACAAAATACCAATCAAAGTAAATCTTCTTGTTTACAAGCTATACCTTCCTTGCTACAAACAGTGAAAAACAGTGGTAAAAAAATAAAATGTGAATGCTCTCTCCTTTGCAAGGCACTCTATCTGGTACTGAGAAAGTTGTCAACACAAACACAACACCTCAAACACCACCCACACCTACACAACACACACCCACATATAAATTCAAATAAAATTTCTCTTACCAGTCAACTCCACAGTAAATCACAAACCGAGATAGAATTGCTTAGCTAAGCTATGGATTGTCCTCTCTGCAGTGTCTGTGAATTTATAGCTGACTAGACCTCTTGGGATGGCTAGAACTTGCCTTCTAAAACCTATGCTTTTATAACAGCCAACAGTGAAAATTAAAGGTAAAACAATAAAATATAAATCAAAGTAAATCTTCTTGTCTACAAACTATCCCTTCCTTCTTACAAACCGTGAAAAATAGTGGTTAAAAATAAAACATAAATTCAAGTAAAATTTTGTTTACCAGATAACTCCACAGTAAATCACAAACCAAGCTAGGATTATTTAGATAAGTTCTGGATCAATGACTTGAGAGATCTGGATGTCATATTTTAGACTATATAGAAAGCATCCTAGGATATTATTGGGACCCACTGATCCTATATTCTTGGCTTTAGTAAGTGTAGCCAGTACATGCTTCCTAGTTATAATTGGAAGGGCTTATGTTTGAGGAGGTTTTTAGCAGATGGTAAGGTATGGGGGCTATAGTTGGAAATGAACTTGTGGACAAGTTCGCTATATCACCAGGTGCAGTGAATGTGGCACCATTAATCACCAGTTCTGCACTTTGCTACATGCTGCCCTTGAGGTTTCTGACAAAGCTGAAGAAGGCCTTGTGGTTATTTTTCACCAGGGAAGCTATCCTAACCTCAAGGCTAGCTTTGCTTGACCTAATTGGCTCTCTTAGTTTCATGAAAGGATTTTTATTGTTATGGGAATTACACTTCCTGATTTTTGCCATAATTGTTGTCTTTTTGTTGTGTATCCTGTTTAATATGGGATGCCACCAGGGTAGTTTGTTTCTGGGTAGAGTCCCGGGCTTACTTCTTTTAGGTTCAGTAGCTTCTATGCAGCCATTGAGATGGTTGTGCAGAGTACCTGGCAGCAATTAATCATAGGCTGCTGTGTTCTCAGGGGTTGGGGGAGCATTGAATTTTCACAAGCCATCACTTAATAAAAGGTAATTTGCCTTGGAATAGTTTATAACTATTACTGGTTTTAATAGGATTAGGAAGCTGATTTTGATTTTGAAATAGACAGCTTTATGGCCGGATCATACCATGAGACATCAGGGGTGCAGTGTTCTCTCATATTTGTAAGCATGAGATTCTATATATTGGAGCATGTAGTGGGAGCAGTCACTGTTTGTTCAAGGCAGTTTGGATTTACAAAATCCAGGAATCTCTGTGGCTGTAGATGTGAGGTCATGTAGGATTCCCAGTCTATAGAGGAGTAATTAAAGTGTCCCATGAGTAAGGTGCTAGGTTGGCTGTATAAGTGTCTCCATTATGTCCAAGTATGGATTGTGAGCTTCTTATGACATGGAGGGTAACCTATAGCTGGTTAGGATATGGTATGCGATTTTGTCTATGGTGACCTTAACTTGGAGGATCTCTGGATTGCCATCGTGTTTGACCACCCTAGAGGTATACTTGTTATTGATATTGTTATTGATGTGTATTGAGACGCCTCAACCTTAAGCCTTTATTTGTGCAGCTACTGGTCTAAAAGTGTAGAAGGTACCGAAACCTTGGACTGCCAGGGTACTCTCTGTAACTGCACAAATGCCTGTATTCTTGAGTGTGAGGAGGGCTTGGAGAGAGTGTTGTTTTTTTTGTTTAGCTGGCATTGAGCAGTAACACTGTGAGGTTCAGTTGAGTTGATTTTGCTATGCTGCTACCTTTGTAAACTTGGCATTGCCTAAAAAAGCTACTATTGGAGTGGCTAAAGTTTTATTCAGTATTCAAAAGTCTAGAAGGAAAAGGTGCAGATGATCTATGGAAAATCAACGTGGTCTGTTAACCACATCATCTCAAGTTGAAAGTTTGAATCCCCTTAGAATAACACCAAAAAGGCAGCCAGTAGTTGAAATCAATGACTTTTGCTCATATTGTGGTATAATCCTCAGTGCAGGTAATATGTTGCTCAATGCTAGGCTCATATCAGCCTGAGATACATAGTCTGAAAGCTCCATAATGTCTCTCTTCCCATAGTCCAAGGAGGTATAGCTCAGGTGATTTGCTGGATCCTGGCTCCAGATAAGCGAATAACTGTTATCTTCTCCTTGTTCAGCCTGGTTAGAGGGGCATCAGTATATCTTACAAAGGAGTACCCTATGATGAGACTCCTGGGAAGTGTGTTTGCTTGCCTTAGAGGCTTAGCATTTGGAGTTCCACTAAAAGTGACAGCATGTGCGGTGTTAGGTGCTGGGTGCTGCTTTATCTGAGTGCCTTTGGGCTTGCTGAGGCATTGCTTTCACAGCAGGTGGTCTAGGCAATATTTGCTGTTTAGGAAGATTGCTTTTAAGTGACTCAGCATATGTTAGCCTATGTGTGTGTTGTGTGATATGTGATGTGGGTGTTGTGTGGGTAATTTAAAAAACCTGATGCAGGATTGTATGCAAGAGTTTAGCCTCTAATGTCATCATGTAAGCACACCTATGGCATACTGTGTCTGCCTCTTTAAAGATTAAGTGTTTGTTGGTATACATGAGACAATTGCTACATTGTCTCAAGATGCCCATTCTACCAAGCTGGCTACCGATAAGTTAGGAAATTGCATATCCATACTGTCCAGTCCTTTGATTGGTGAGCTACAAGGGGGTGGCATACTGGGAGTTAGAAGGCTTTTAAGGGTGCTTTGTTGGTGCAGACTAATAGGGGTGCTTTATTGGGACAGATTATGATAAACAGTGCTAAATTCTACTAACTTTAATGATTAGACAAAACGGAATTCTACTAAATCTGTAGGTATTGCCACTCATGGCCCAACTAGCTGTTCTAAGTTTGTCTGTGCACAAGGTATTTGCTCTGTATTGCAGCTTTACAAGGTATAGTATGCTGAAACCCAATTTACTAACACTCCAATTCACTAAAAAAAGGTTAATATTATATTAAGTTTTATATCAACGTGCATTTTCTGAACAATATGATAAATAACACTCTAGTGACTGGCATTGCAGACTAACTGTAATTCTCAATGATTTACAAGAAGATGAAACACTTTATGAGGGCCAGGTCAGAAAAATGAGGCAGTTCTGTAAAATTAGAGACAGATGTAAGGTTTGTGTATAGGGCAATAGATGACTGATTACTCTGGCCCCTCTACAATTTAGTCTGAATGCCATCTGGGAAAGTGAACCAATAGCTGACAGCTGGAGCTCAATTTAAAATAAAAATGTGCTTACTGCAAGACACTGCTCTAAAGGTGGTAATATACAAAAACAGCAATTATTATAAAAGAAGGTGAGTGAAAATGAAGATGTGCACAAGCTGTCTCTGAACACGGCAGCCTGAGTATAAATCCATAATGACCAAGAGGCATGGGGAGACTTAAATAGCTGAAATGGCTACTGGAGGAGAATGCCAGACATTTATAGTGTACCACAGCCTACATAACTGAAAATCTGTCATTTGCAGCCACTGTTTTACATCAGGCAAGTGTGCTGATGGCAAAGAACTTGTTACTACCTGTTGCGTGTTTTGAAGTAAGGCATTGTCCCTTCAGGTTTACCAATGGTTCTTCTTAGAGGAACTTTCTGAACAGAATAATATTGATATAAACCACCTACATAAGAAGCAGGTGCATTTGATATATGGTATATGTGCACTACACATGACACCAAACAACCTATGTGAGAACCCGGTCATGCTCCAAACTGATGCATGGCTGTCATTGGGTAAACTGGCATCTGGAACACTTCTGCAATATCTGTGTGGTAACAGTGGAATACCCCAGACAGTTGCTTCCCAATTTTTGACATTTTTAAGTCACAATTGAAACAATGACATTAGTGCACATACATTAATAGGAAATAAAACAAATCACAGAGACATTTTCATTATTTTCATCCAGTATACACACTTTTTTGTTATTAACAATTATGATTCATTCCAACATTACATAAATTGCTTAATCCCTGCCTTTCCTTGCATCTCACTCCTCCTGCTGAACATTATTCTGCATCTATTGTTACCCCAAATTCCATTATTTTTGTGTAATTTGCTCCTTCACTTCTTTTATTTCCTTTACAAAATTCAGTACTTCTGTTACAGTTGGTGTTTAGATCTTGACTTACAACAAAAACTAGCTAAGGACTTTGCAAATGCAACATCTTTGCCATTCTCCTGACTAGTATAGATGTAAACACTTTATAATCATAATTTAATATTTAAATATGTCTATA
The DNA here is from genome assembly GCF_019279795.1 of Protopterus annectens. Classification (NCBI taxonomy): domain Eukaryota; kingdom Metazoa; phylum Chordata; order Ceratodontiformes; family Protopteridae; genus Protopterus; species Protopterus annectens. Next base: position 242,908,201 of record NC_056750.1, read on the forward strand.
TAAAGCTGGGTCTGAAGCATCTTTACCATCTTTGGGTAATACAAATGGCACCCTTTCCTATCAGGATACTAGCACTTCTCTGCCTTTTAAAATACTGTTAAACAAAACCTTCCAGATCTTTATTACTTTCATCACTCTTAACTTCTAAACTTCCACAGTAATTCCATCTGCTCCTGGAGATTTCCCTGTTGATTAATTATACATCACTGTTTTAATCTCATCTCTTTCTTTCATGGCCATTAATTATTGAGCCTCATCCTCTTCTAACCTTGTCATAATTAGGCCTTCCATAAATATTTCCATTCATGCTTTTTTTTTTCCACATTCCTCTGCTTTATAAATTTTTTATAAAATTTTTGAAATATCTCTAATACCGCCAGGCTCCCTAAGCTTGGTAACAATCCTTTCTATTTTCTGCTTCCCCTTGCCTATATTCTAAATGGTTTTGTGCTCTTTTATCAAAAATTAGTTGCTTAACAGCGACCTTATGAAAGTCATGTATATTTTCCAAATATTCCTCTATTTTCCTTTTAGGACTGTGCATTGGCTTCTCTTCTGGTTTTGTGACATTTCCCTTATGTTGCACTACAGGCAAGTAGGAAAGTGACAGTGTCGCATTTTTACTTTATTATCCTGCATCTTTATCTACGTTTTTATCGACACCTAATCTGAAATAGTCACTGGATGTATGTACGTGCTTTCAGTTAAATATATATGCTCCTGTGAAATATAATTTTTATTAATTCGAGGAAAATATATAAATTTTGTCTGAACTAATACTACTGAATTCACAGCTTCCATACAAAGTATACCCATATCTCTTATCAACCTTACTTTATGTGATGAGAAAATACTACTGTAGATTGAGCTTATATAGAAATTACACACTATAAACCTTTACTTATACTGAAGGATTGTTCGGATTATACTACTCTGCATTTCTCTGATAGCTTTTACTCTGTATTTATACATATTTTATTTGTAATTAATTTTTTTGTAATTTAATTTGTTAAGTTGATGTACTGTGAAGCTTTTCTCCCCTGATCTTCACTGAAAATAGGACCTCTATGGCCCATTGGACTTTCCCGGTAAACTTAATGCAAATAAATAATATATATATATATATATATATATATATATATATATATATATATATCTACCCAATTTTGTTATATTTTGCTATATTTTGCCTTGTAAGTACCCTTGATAAATTGTCACTATTACAAATCAAGTCCCAGTCCTCAATCATAAATAATATTCCCTGCTGAAAGTTGATTATTTCTTCAAAAATTCTTTTAAGTGCCATCAGTTTTCAGAGGAATATAAATACCTGCCAATAATCACTTACTACCACATTTGCCTTTTTTTCTTCTAACTCTAGTGGAACCTGTCTAGCAATCAATATTATTACTCACCATTTCCTTTGTCTATGACATTCTGTTGAATGTCCACCCTGAAATCCTTTTTTTTATCAAATTCACATGCTCATTTCTATTCAAATGTGCCTCCTGCAACATTGCTGTTTACACCCTACATTTGCTAATATAACTATACTCTTTGCTTTGTAGGCTGTATTTGTAAAGTCATGATAATTTGGACAGAGTAGCCAGTATGACTGAAAGCTATTACTCTCAACTATTATACGTTGCAGTTCTTTTGAATATGTATTTCCAACTTTTAGTGTACATGCGCACACCAGTGTTTGATAAGCTGTTACACAGTTGCTTCTTCTTATTTACTTTTGAACCTGTCACAGTTTTCAAGATTTCTTTTCAATAAAAACGTTCAAACAAAACAAAGAAAAAAGCTAAATAGATTTTCAAAACTTGCACCTTCCTCTTTTAACTTACTACAAACACAGAAAAATATTTGCATCTTCAAAAAATTAAGTTTACCCCTTCTTCTAGGAGCAAGTGCTCCAAATCAGTGGCTGTCTCCACAGGTATTATCTACTCTAAAATGAAGGTCACCCATGCTAAAGCTTATGGTAAAGCATTGATTGTTATCTATTCTTTTCTTACTCTATTCCCCTTATAGATATGAAAATGGACCTGAATTTACATGAAACAGTTTCAGCAAATAGAAACATTTAACCTTAAAAGAAAATGCACTGACTACCTTTAAATAAACAAACAAGATTTGCACTGCTATATTAAATGTATTTAAATATTAAGGCTGCTGGGGAGGCAACTACTTACCTAATTTATTTACTTCCCACAGTTTAAAACTTCATTTAGTTTTCATTTAACTGTTTCCCAATATACATATAAATGTTAATTATACTGTACCTTGTGCATTTTTCTCTGCAAAGAGTGTTGATAGCTATTGTGACTGATTAGTAACTTTGCAGAGGCATGAAAGAATCTTTGTAAATTTTACTCAGGACACAGTGTTCAGATTTCTCTTTGTGAATTGTTTGCAACTGAAATCATTTGCTAATAAAAAAAAGCTAATGACTGTAAATGCAAGAAAAGTGACATTTCTGTGCCTTTTATCATTTTGTCTTATTTTTTAAGCTTGTCTATTTAATAAATCCGTATCTATATTTTAAATCAAGAACATTAATCTAAACATTCTACCCCTGAAGTAAAGAGGAAATGATTATCTTAATTCTACATATAATGTGATCAATACATATTTATATCCCCTGCCCTAGCAATCCAGCATTGCAACATAATATCATGTTTAACATTTCTTTCTGGCCCATCTTACTTTACTGTCATTCAAAGCCTGGATACCTTATAACTAAGATAAAGTAGCTTCTTGATTTAATATCTTCAACATACACAGTAGTCACTGATAAAGTTCTCCCACCTCATATTTAAAACACCCCTGTCTGCACACTACAGAAAACCGCTTTACAATATAACATGCAATCTATTTTATGATATTTATTACAAATATTAATAAGAACAAATACTGATTTGCTTACAGATATGTCTTCATTTTCTTTAGTGTCTTTGTAAACAATAATTACATAAGGTGTGATATATACTTTACATACACCACTTTAACAGTCAGCAAAATTCCAGTCTTTCACAGATGCTTCTTGAAAATTCAAATTTTATGTTTAATTAATCCTATATCTAATGGAACTGATGCTATACAGTCTTCCATTTATTCATTAATTTTACAGTCTTGCACTTCTTCTTCCTGATTATTTCCATCTCCAAACAATAGTCTCAAGTCCAAAGTGCAACTGATTCTTTTAGTTAGCTCCTGGGCTGCTTTATGTCACTTAAGTATTTTGCTTTGGAACAATGAAAAAGGTTTCACTGGCAAAGTCTTTCAATGGTCTTTGATACTGTCAGAAGAAAAAGAAGCAGAGTCTCCTTCTGCTTGTTGGCTTACTTTGTTGGCTATTTTTTTTGTTTCACCCTTAACCTGTTCTGCATCCAAAAATTCTCACAGGAAAAAAAATATTCTGAAGATAGCTGTTTAAAGTTGCTTGAATATCATACCTGCTTCGTAACATTCCCTGACTGCCAAGATAAACTTGAGTCTGGTATAAAATAAATAATAATTTTCCACAAATAATCTTTTACCCACGTTTTAATACTTTTCCTTTCTTCCACATTTTTTTTCAGGATCAACTCTTCTGCTGGCATGATTATGTTATTTGCTAATGTGGGTCTTGCCTGCTTTCGCATGGCCAGGTTTGGAGCATACACACAATGTGAAATCCCAATTAACAAATCCTATTATGGAACACAAATCCAGTTGCTTATTTGAACTTTCATAAAATTAATGAAGTCTGTTCTTTTCAGTTTCTCTGTTGGAGGAGAAAATCTCAAGTGTTCTATGAGTGCTCTGACTTTTAAGTCTAGTATGTTTTGAAACAGCTCTTCTAGATAAACATCATGCTCAGCTATCTTTGTCTTCATTTCATCCTCTGATTCTTGCAGTTTTATCAGCTCATCTGAATAGCTCTTTAAAGCTTCATCTATTTTCCCAGCCTTTTGTTATTTTACTATCTGTCTCTCTCTTTCTATATATATATATATATATATATATATATATATATATACATATATATATATATATATATATATATATATATATATATACACACAAATAGGTTTACCATCAAAATGTTGATAGCACATAGTTGATTGTGCACATCATCAGCAACTATATGCAAAATCCATATTGCTGACCTGTCAGAATGCTGAAATAAAAATGGAACGTTGACATTTTCGACCACTCCACACCTAAAAACAAGTGCTTACGTGGGTCAAAAGGAGGGGGTGAGGTTTTGCAGTTTGGAATATCAGTGTTTGACTTTTTCAGCAGTCAGAGTTTGGAGTTCATGCAAGTGGTGTCAATGATGTGCAATCAACATTTTGATGGTAATGTGTATATATATATATATATATATATATATATATATATATATATATATATATATATATATTCCTTCAGTGTTTCACTTATTTTAAACACGTCTGAGTGCATTTGATTTATTTTTTTCCTTTAAATTACTGGAAACCATCTCATATACCAAAGCTAAAATATGAACTGCTTTTTGCTGAAGAGCTACAAGATTCTTCACAGTCAGAGATTTTTCTTTTCCTTTTCTAATTAGTTTTCTGTTATTTTATGCAAATTTATTCTTTGTGGTATCCAGGCAGTGCAATTACAATCCAGTAAACAAATTTTACCCATACTGATCACTTTTACTTGCGTTTTTGCACAGTTGCAATTTTCACACTTGAAGAGCACTAATGAATTTGTTAATCAGTATTTACCTATCTTGGAAGTCTTGTAGATTCCCAAATTTGTTACAAAATCATTGTTGGTGTCACATGTCATGATACAGAGAACTATTCTCAGCTTCCTCACAACAGTAGTGAAGAACCTTACAGCCATGAAATTGTTTAATGGGATAATGTACTCGACATGAGCACTGACTGCCACCAACTGAACACACATAGTCATAGTGACATTACCCCAAACTGTATACAAATCACAAGTAATGGCAATCCCTGATTTGTCAGTTTGTATGAGGAACAGACAGCATGATGCCTCAGCTGTCAGCCACACAGCTCTGGAACAATAAACAGTATGCATATCTAGAAAACCTGAAATTCTAAAGCTAAGTCCGCCATTGGTCAAATCATAAAGAAACATCTCATCAGTAAGTATATATACTAATATATATATATAAGGCATGTACAAAATCAATGTACAGCTATTAATAATACATATAAGTGCTTATATTCAAACAAGAAACTTCACAGTATGGAGGGTATGATGTTCACTTCCTAAATTATGTTATGCACTTAGTTCACTTAATAAAAATCAAACTGTAAAATACATGCTACAAAATAATCAAATAGAAAATAGTAGGTAGTCCACAGTTGAGTTAAAAATGCAATATCCTTTATTGAATCACACATTACTTTCAAGATGTTGACTGCTGCTATCCCCTGGAGGCATTACTAATAACACTTATCCACTATCCTCAGTTATCCAAAAATGAATAGGTGCCAGCCTCTGGTGGAACTGGTAATGACACTTTTCCTGTATCTTCAATTACTTGTTAGTATCCCATGGAGCCAATGCCAACTACAATTACTGGCTGTTCTCGGTTACCTAGAGAGGAGTAGGTATGATTCCCTGGTACCATCACTAATGCTATTTATCCTCTAGCCTCACTTACCTTAATGCAATAAGACATCCAATGACAACGACAATGACAGATCATATGTTTGGTCTATGAAAGTTTCTATGCAGGTACTTTGAGACATCTAGAGATGCACTCCAGTATGCACATAGGAAAGCATCTTGGATTGTCAGCATTTGTTCCATGTTGTACAGTATGATAAGGTCTAACCACAGTGGCCTCCCACTCCAGGGTGTGAGAGTCCAACACCTCATATGCAAACGCCAGAGGCAGAACATGAATTGGATGGGAATAATAACAAGGCAGCAGAGTAAAAGGAATATCAGTAAGTGAGGCTACTCTGTTTAATATGCACAGGTAGTGTGACATGGAAATGCCTGGTAGACACATGTGTACCATTACACCTCACACATGCACAACGCAGATAACCAAACATGATATTTAAACAGGAGAGATGGTATGATCAAAACTACATAGGATATGCTGATATGTACAACTCATATATACATGTGAAATCAGAAATAACCACTGTCCTAACACAAAATTATGTTAGGAATAGGACAACCATCACTGTGCGTACATGTAATAGAATGTATACAGTGCAACTGTAGGCATACATGTCTAGTACAGACAAGCAACGTGCCCACAAGACAACAGGAATGCAGTCACATTTTGCTATTCTGCTGACCATAGCAACTCCAAAGAGAAGTTTCCCAGTGATAAAGTCCAATAATCTCACCCCAACCAAGAACAATCTCAAGTGATATATTACCAAGGACCCCCTGCTGCACAAGAATGAACAAGGGGAGACTTACACCTGACATGTTGTGGTAAGTACTGAAGTCTTAGTTCCTGGACCCGCCAAAGGAGGGTGGTGACAATTATAGTACATAGGATTAAATCACAGACTACTGGGGTACATAGGTGATCACCTACAGACCATCAAGTCTACTGACAGTGGGGAGCTACACTGGAATATTATCTAAACTAGAAAGAGTCCATGAAGTACCAGAGCCATGACAATGCACCTCCAGTCCATGTTTGCTGTAGAACATTGTTGCATGAGCTCAGATTTAAATTGCACATACCAAAGCCATTAACAAACAAAGCTAAGACTTAACAGCTTGCACATAGTAGGGCATCATGTTCATGGACTACTCAGTGTGATATTGCAATATGTTATGCATCTCTACCTGTCACCACCATTTTGTAGAGCTATGAATATGGAACTTTTCTTTCTTTCTTTCTTTCTTTCTTTCTTTCTTTCGTGTCCTTTTTGGCACTCCATAGCTAGCTATTTGCAGTCCTTAGTTCCTCTCAACATCCACAGAGTCTAGTGGACCCATTTTTAGCCTTCCCAGGCTATACCTGACCATATCTGTACCAAGTGAAATGATCAAGGAATCTGGGGAATCATCACACTGCTGTCAGGGTGTATTTTCTATTCTGATTCTCCATCCCTACATTTACTCAGTAACGCCCTGAGGGCAGGATGTGAAGTAGATCTCAGTGTTGAACCTCCCATCACTTCCAAAAGGGGCTAATATCTTGAGCATATCCCACCCAGCCTTAGCCAACACCTCATGGTTGTTTCTCCAGCCTACAACAAGGAAATCAAACCTTGACAGTGTGACCGAGTGCATGCATGTCTCTCCTGCCCCCCCCCCCCAAGATGGCCACACCCATCTTTCCCTGTCCATGCCTTTAAGCACCTGACCAATGATTCATACTTAGGTTGCCTGGGCCATAGTCAGGACTTTATCCATCTATGCCAGAAGTGCGGGCTTGTTTATTTATTTATTTTTAGGATGCTTTTCTCTGTAGGTTCCTTCTTTGAATGGGTTGAGTCTAGTAAGGCTAACCCAGTCAACAAACTATAAATAAATGGATAAATAAATGAAATGTCTAAGATGGCATATTTAGCAGCAGCATGAGATACCATGAGCTGCCTGGACAGGCACTGTCAGACTGCAGCACCATATGCATATGCAAAGGCTGCTGTCAATCTCATCCTCATCTTGAGTCTCATGTGTCCAGTTGTCCCCAGTCAGTTCAACTCTACCAGTTACAGGATGATCACTGGTCACAGACTGGAAATGTTTTAAAGTGCATTTGTGACAAACACTCATGTCCACATGTTCAGCACCATTTGATGCATGTGACATGTTTTTGTCCACCTCTGAGACACTAACACCCACAGCGCTGGCTACAGAATATGACAGAAATAGCAGTGGAGACACCAGATGTTTCACCCACAAAGCTATCTTCCATGTCTGTGGAAGTGCCCATTGTAATCAAATAATCAAATTTAGCAGCTAAGAAAAAAGAATTGACTACACTGTTCTCAGTAACAGGAAATTCTACATTTGGGCTGTACACAGTCAACGATAATGTAGCCATCTACAGGTGCCTGGACTACGGAACTGATATGCACAAATGTAAAGCAAAAAAAGAATATCAGGTATTATATACACCTAAGACTACATTTATCAGACTCAACATGAAATACAAATACATGTATAAGTCATAATTGTTACCAGTGCAGCCTGGTCTTCATAGGTCTAACTCCTGGACACCCTGAAATGACAAAGTAACACAACATGTACAGCAACATCAGAATGGAAATGATGCCATATAACACGCCTTAAAACTGCACAGACCACATGCTTGGCCTTTTTCAGCATCAAATCTATTGTAGCATTTGAGTAATAACAAAAAGCTGAACAATGTCATGAACATGGAGAAGTTATACTAGCACCAGACACAAAGATATGGTGGAGGGAAGGGTGTAGTTGCCTTGGGTAAAAGAAGTCAGGGGTGTGATCTTCAATAGCAAAATGCAGTTTCAGAAAGCTGCTAATGCATTTGCCAAAGAGCTTCACTGCTGCATCTGTGTAGCCTAGTGCATTTCTGAATGCCAACAATGCATTTTGTGAAAGGGCTGGAGCACTTAGTCCTCCTTCTGTTGTATATAGCTGTAGAAAATAGCTTGCTGCAGTTTAAAGAAAACAAATGATTTTTTGCTTCTTGGTCTTCAAGCATAAAAGTATGAGGATCTGTTTTTTTTCTTTTCTTTTTTGATCCTTCAAGAATGAGAAGATCTTTTTTTTTTTTGTCTTCAACTTGAAGTTGAGGGATGTCCAGGGCACTAGAAAAGCTAGCTACATCTCCAACTGGTACCTTAAATAACCATTTACTGAGTACCTCTACAGTATACTGAAGCCAGGTCACATACATGCACAGGTATACTCAGTAAGGGCTTATGACACCAAACTTTGAAATAACTACATCCCTTAAACCAGACAATATGATATGCATAGGTATACTCACTACAAGGCTAAGGCACTGAATTCTGAAATAATTACACCCACTTTTGCAAAAACTAAATATCCACACTTCTACATGGCAATGACTTTTACCTCAGGCTTGCAGATACTGATGTTTTGCAGCAATACATGTATAAAGGCTGTCAAATCTCATCATCATCCTGGTTTTCATGTGCCCCATTGGTAGAATTCCATCATCGGGCTTTTGACTGGGATTCCTTACCCCAGTCATTACTGCCGCTCAGAGGAGCACATGAAAAACAGGATGAGGTCCTGTCTCCTCTCTGCCCCCCCCCCCCTTAATTTTAAGTTGAGGAGCAAAAGAAAGCTCATCTCCTTAGACTTGGGGAGCAAAAAGATATTCTTTTCTCCTTTTAAGTTGTAGCAAGCTGCTTGCTAAATTTTACATTTTAGTAAGCAGCTGCTGCAGTTTATGCCACACATGGAGCGTTACACTATTTGAGTTCTGACCACAAATGCAATATCAGCAGTTAGGAATGCCACTAATGCACTGAGGACATGAAATGTTACAGCACCTCAGTTCTGACATAGATGCAGTCATTCCTCTCTGAATGCTGGGAATGCACCGAGGGCATGGAATGCTACAGCACTTCAGTTCTGACATAGATGCAGTCATTCCTCTCTGAATGCTGGTAATGCACTGAAAACTGATTGGGGTATTGCAACACCTAATACTTTCTGCTTAGGGCAGATGCCTCATTTCCCTATCTCTGCTATGTATGTGGCCCTGCTGAAGTATATACTCTGGTCACCGTTCACTATCAAAGCAGTGTCTCAAATCTTGCTTTTGACAGTTTCTGGTGAGGTCAACAAGGGTCATATTTTGTAAGAGGCCTTGGTTTCCTGTTTCCTAGTTCAATCTCTAACATCATCAAGTGGGTGGCTACTGGATGCTGTCTGGCCCATAGGTAAGTGATAGTTTGCCTATCTAGCTCCAGTCCTGTGGAATACCTGATCTTATCTGGAACAGGAGTTTAAGTCTTTTGAAAGATCCCTAAAATTCCATCTTTATCAGTCTGTCTGTTTACCTTAATTCTAACAGAGACAGTGTTTTTAATTCTCATAATTTGCTTTAAATTGATTATTTTTATAAGTTATTATAAGTTGCAATGCAGAATTCTTTGTAACTTTATGTTCAGTGCCTACGATTTAGACACTTAAATAACATGAGCAGTTGTTTATTAGTACAGGCATGAAAGGACAATATTCTAAAAGTGAACTTATATATGTTGCATATTATTGTACCATTTTTGTTCTTCTGTTACAGACAAGGATTTCAACATTATTCCCATATAGCAAAGTGCTCTACTGTGAATAAGATAAACATAGATGTTTATCAAATGAACTTTCTATTCATATACATATTTAGATAGATAGATAGATAGATAGATAGATAGATAGATAGACAGACAGATAGATAGATATTCCAAGTCCCAAACAAACCAAATGAAACCATATATTTTGTACTTTCACTACTCCCTTAATTCTTCCACCTATTTTTCTAAACTGCTTATCCTGTTGATGGTTGCAGCAGCAGCAAGTTCCAGAAAGCAGACCAGACGTTCCTATTCCAGTAAAGGTTTCTTATTAGTGAGACATGCATGATACACCTACAATGGAAGGACAAAGGCACCTCAACAGGCTCTTCCCAATCTTGAGAAGCAGTGGCTTTAATGAAAGATCCTCTCAGACTGCCAAGCAACGTACTCTCTCATAAATAGAAAGCCCAGCAACCTTGGAAGGAATTTCACTGCTTATATCCTTTATCTCATCCTTACAGTCCCTGCCCAAAGATCATGAATGCAGAATGGAGGATTGACTGGTAAATTGAGAGCTTCACCCTAGGACTCAGCTCATGCTTTACTATTGTAATCCATTACAATATATTTGGTATTGTTGCCACTGCACCCACTTATTCATCAGTCTCCTGATTCCTTTGTTCAATGAATTTCTGCTTGAGGTACAGTCCCCCCTTCATTAGCAGTGAACTTTTACAAATGCAGGAGGTGTGATTACATTGAACTTCAGGACCCTGATTGGATTTCCTGGTAGGGTATGCCATGGAGGAGCAGAAGGGCATCTGCCATGTCTGACAGAGTGCTCATGGCCAGTTGCACAGACAGCCACAGACAGTGTAGACAGTGAAACTGTCTATAATGTTCTGTGTCAACTGTGTAGGCCTGGCATGTGATCTTGCAGTGCACATCCAACTTCTAGCATGGCCACAGTAGCCAGTTTCCTGCATCCTCATGGATCCACTGATGGCTGCCAACTGAACCTTCAATGCCCTTTCACAGGATAGTTTTCTCCATTTCGTTATATGACGTGTCACTATGCATGTGTTGCAAGATGTCTCAAATTCCTTGCGGTGGTTGCAGTTCTCCATGAAACACTCAACATCTGTGATATGGTATGGCTGTCTTTGCCTGAATCCCTGAAATGCTGACCTGTGACTGATTCCAAAGGAGACCTTCATGTCTGTGAAACTCCTAGTGTCACAACAGTGACAGCAACCTGCTTAGCTGTTCCCCATGCTTAGAATGTGCACCTTTGAGGTAGTGCAAGCATCTGATGTCATCTGTGATGGTGACACCTGTGTAGCAAGGTTTGTCTGACACTACTAGGTTAACCTTTGCTGGCACAGCCCATGCCAGAAGTTCACCCTGTTCCCTCTACAATCACCTCAGTTGCTGATGATGTGAATGTGCTCTCTATTGTTCATGTTACTAACAGTGCCACTGTGTCTTTGGACAATGCCATTTGCATGGTGTGCATGGTGCTATGATCATCAGCCAGCAATGACTGACTGACATCAAGCAGGTTCTGACTTATTCTGATGAGTCACCCAAAGTACATAATTTGAATGCATACAAATAACATATGTGTGACAACTCTGGATCATATTTGTGACTGACACCATCATGTCACACATGCACTGCTACATGACAATCGTATATATAGCCTATGGGCACATGCATAGCTTGTGGTGCAGGTTGTCACTGATGAAGCCCCAATATCCTTTCATAACACATATGTATATTAGTCTGAGTAAATGTTTCACAGCTGCAAGTCACTGTCCTACAGGCATAGCAAATGCTACTACTCACATGGTGCATTCCTAACAGCCACCCAAACAATTATCATCAGCCCAGCAGCCATATCCAAGCCATTACAAGGTATAAGGGTTCTCTCATTTTCCTTGGTAAGGGACTCCAGCCATAATAGGATGGTGGTACAGGTGTGTTAAAATACCACTCTGTGTTGGTGGCCCACCACCATGGTCAGCCTGTTTCAGGCAGTAATTTCTATCTTTGTCCTGACATGTGGTAACATATCAGTGATCTTCCAACACACCTGTGCAATTGTCTCATTATGGTTGCCTTCTGCACTGATGTCCTGCACTAGTCTGCACCTGGTTATGGAAGGCCCTGCCTGCGTTACCCTTCTAAAGGATATACTTTCCATGTGTGCATGGGATGAGTAGTAGCGTCTCTGTCTTATGTGGTGAACTTTTCCAGCTTGAGTTCAACTAAACAGTCCTGTCTCCTCTACTCTGTCAAGTTAAACCCTTTTTAGAAGTGCAACCTGTTCTGCACAGTCTCCTTTGCTATATCAGGCTGAGACCCTCTTACAAAAATGCGTATTGTTCTGTCCTGTTCCCTACACCATGTCAGGTTGTGCCCCCATAGCAGAAGTGCAATCTGCACTAACCTGACCCCTGTGCCCTGTCTGATGGAGCCTCCAGCCTGTCAGTCTCTTAACATGTCTTGCATAGTGTTAACTCCTTACCACACTGCTCTGTTACAATGTCTGTGGCACCCAAGAACGTTTGTGTGGTCACTGAGTCCTAAGGTCCATTACCAGTTGTCAGTCTGCTTAAATGGCAATGCACTCTAATAGTTACTATATTTAGATTGTTCACCATAATGCAATCTCTTGAAAAAGGATGATCATATTTTTATTGAGTTAAAATGGAGCTCATTGTGTGGTAATTATGCTAAAAAGGAGATTTAGCATAACACTTTCTGAATTATGCCTATAACACGATGCATTATCAGCCCTAGTCCATGCTACAGGGCCCACATCTGCAAATTCCTAGACTTGGAGGTCACACATGATAGTTGCATATGCAAGGCCACTGCAAAGTCTGGCCATGTTACTATTCTACTGCATTAAGCAACTATTCATTTGTATCATGCTGTTGTTTAGGAATACCATACCTCCCTGTTGTCCATCACTGCCTGACTTCATGTGTCCAGTATGCATGCCAGGTTACTATTTTTCTCATAGAATACATCTAGAGAGTGGACATGACCTCAGCAGTCACAGACTTGGGCAGGACTCCCACATAGTGCAGCAGGGAGTGCAAAATCTTTCTTTACCTGCTGTAGGAGTAGAAGGGTTCCCATTATAAAGTGAATAGCACCAGTTTGCAAGTATGTCAGATTATTCCACTGAGATCCCCCACTCTCATGATCAATGCATGTATAAGTATAGTAACCTGAAGAAGCACCACCATGACAGGGCAGAAAAATGGTTAGGAAGGGAGAGAGACAGAGGAATACAGAAGGAGTGAGAGAGAGAAAGAGAGGAGAATTTAAAACAATGGGATGGCCTGTTATAGCAGGTAAGTCTCTGCTGGCATTCTGGTAAGTGTAGTGCTGGTTAGCAGTAATGCATTATTTTAATAAATTGTAACATACTCATCACTAATCTGTTGTATTTGGGTCTATTTTTATATCTTTGTTTTCATTTTTATTTACTTTGTTGTTTTTTATTTCTTCCATTTTTTTTATTTTCTCCACGATCAGCCATGGTTCAGGCAGTGGAGATGCAGTGGTCAACAAAATTTGCACCAGCCACCATGTCTACTCATGGATTCCTGGCAGTCCCCATGGCTGTTTCTATGCAGAGTTGAAGGTTACCCAGCAGAAAGCAACTTGGAAGATTTACTGGTGGCCTCTGTGGCCACTTTTTAAGAAAGAGAACAAAGACACTTTGTCTGAAAATAGCGCAGAGAGGCCCTACTTGGTCACCTGGCAGGAAGTGCATTTGCTGCAGAGGACCAGGGTTGCCTGGAGACTCAATGCCTCCATTAGCATGTTGGAGCATTTCCTCTTGTGGCTGTCTAGACTCAACTATTGAGCCACTAGAGGTGGATCCCACAAATGATGTCAGCCACAGAGGGGACTGACCTCTGGGTGGTTTCCCTTCTTGATTGCTTTAGTAGGCCCCACTCCCCACCTTCATCATTGTGGCCAACATATTTTTATGTCACCCCATCTCCTGTTTGTAGTTCAAGCCTCCCTATCATCAGCTGTCCACCCTCTGTCAGTCTGCATCTCTCCATTGTGTCCCCCTCACGTGTCAGTGCCTCCACTTTCTGTCTTTGCCTGCAATAGATATTTATCTTCTCTGCTTTTATTCCACTACCCAAAATCCACCCACATTGTCCACTTTCTACCTTCCTTCTCTACCCTCTCTCCTTAAAAATAAAAATGGACACCTATACCCACAAAAATATGCCCATTCCCTACACCAGTCTTCCGTTCCTGTTGTACTTCTGTACCCCTCTGCTTGTGCTTCCCCATATTTTCTTGTCCCGTCTCCCCATTGTATGGTAAACTGACTTACACTTTGCTGTGGTCCCCTTATATAGGCTGTTTCCTGTGTCCATGTAGTAGTTATGGGGTGTTTCAGTGTTGATTTGAACAAGCATAGTGTAGGGCACACAATCTGGACATTGTTTCAACCAACAAGATTAATTATGTAGCATTATCCTTGGCAAGACTGTGCTATGCCAGCACTCATGCATTTATAATCTCCATGTGGCCATGTCATTCTAACTTCACTGCATTTTATCAGTGTATGGTTATGTTATGCTATTTTATGACTATTCCCAACATTTCTTATATGTAATAATCATTTTTAACTCTTTTAAACATGACTGGTTAGCCTCTTAAAAGCTTGTGATAATTCAAAATAAACCAGTTCAGAACTGTGTCTCTCTTAAGGTTTCAAAAACAGCACTTGCTTTGTGCCCTCTACCCATTTTTTATCTAAAGTAACCACTGAACTTTTACTATTAATTACATAATGTCATGGATTCAGAAAGAACCCAGCATTCTCATTAAGGGTTATGGTAAAAAGGTCCTGTTTCCACAATGCATTGATAGTTTATTCAGAGTCACATTAGCCACAAAGAGAAAAGACCTCATTATAAGATAATATGCATGCCTATGAATCACCATTAATTACTGCAAGTGCTAATCAACACTTGGTTGCAGTAATTAACACTGGCAGCTCATGCATTGTGAGACAAGCTAGCAAAGCTACCCCCCATCATTCACTCTAACACATATGTGCCCACACCTAACCTACCTCCCTTCAGTAACCTCTTGCTGTGACCTCCCAGACACCCACTGACACATGCACTCACATATGCGGTCCCTCACGTAAGTCATGCACACACCCCCTAACGCAACCTCATATTCCCCAGTACTTACCAAATTCTGAAGACCCCCTGAAAAAAAACAAACTCATGCTATTCCACCCCACTAAAGCTACTGTACATCTCTCCACTTTCAACATTGTATCAACAAACAGCATCATTATCTCACTCTCACCTCATACTAAACTTTTGGGAGTTGAAATAGACAGCAACTTAAGTTTTGACATCCACATATCCCAAACCATAAAAAAGAACACAAAACAACTTGGTACACTTTATAGGAACAAGTAGCATCTTACAAAAAACACAAAAAACTACTATTGCCCAGTCCCATCTGATCAAAACTCTACTATAAGCACCACGCATATAAACTAACCTAAGAAAAACTGAGTTAGCAAATCTAGACTCCTGTTATAACAACATTTCCAGATATGCAGCAAATTCACCCTTTAGATCACACCACTGTTCAGCACTTAAACAACCCTGTTGGTTAGAACTCCCCCAACTTCTACTCTTTAACCAACTAACCATGGCCCACAAAATTTTCTATCAACCAGTGAAAACACCTGCCCTGCAAAACCTACAACAACCAAACTCTAGTGCCAGATCTCTACACTCTAGCAACAAACCCCTTATAAAGATAGCCACAGCCAACAATATTCCTGCAGAAGCCCTCTGCTCAAATTACATAGCCAAAATTTGGAATGTACTACCCCCTAATATAACATCCACCACAACCCTGTCCCAATTTAAAAAAAATGCTAAAAACTCACTTATTCAACAAGTGGCTATGCCCATGCACTGCTCCTGACTAAACACTGGCTAGGATTCAATAAAGCCTACATGTAGAGAAACTCTGTCTGAATAGTGTAGCCACTATAGCATGGAATATGGCTGCCAAGCGATGCAGTAAACAAGGCTGGGGCTGTGGACGAGCCTACCAGCATTATTCTGACACAGATGCGATGGAATAATGCTAATCACCTCATTTGCAGGTGAAAACCATGCAAATGAGGTGAATTAGCAATTCAGTAAGCAGACAGGCATCCATGTTAGAGCCGTGTCTGCTGCAGAAATGTATTTGGTTACTAACTGAGTACATTTCTGCAAAAATCAAAACGAGGGCATGACAGCTCACAGTAAATCATGTATTATGAGTATTAGGCATGCCAGTGTCCAAAAATATGGCCATTGGCATGGAAAACTGCTTCATCATTATAAAAATCAAAGTTTTTTTTTTTGGCCGATTTCAGCCATTTAAGCATAGCACAGCAGCATGCAAACGAGATTGTGCAGAAAATAAAAAAAGACAATTTTATGTGAAAGATGAATATTGCCATTATAGTGGGTAGCATGCAGACCCGTGGTGGTGGTGCTGCGGTAGCATTGTCGCTTCACAGTAAGACGCTGTCCGGTTCGATTCTCAGCTAGAGCGTCTTCTGCGAGGAGACGTGCGTGAATGGGCGTACCTTCGTTGAAGGTTGTGCGTCAGGCCTGGCAAGCCGGTACGTAAATATCAACTGCCAATCATTAGCAGACCAGAGTTCCGCTGTGGCGACCCCTAACCGGGAAAAGCCGAAAGACACATACATAGTGGGTAGCATGTAGAACCAAACAATAGCAGGTAACAGTGGTAGCTAAGGAAATAGTCTCCAGAATAGTGTGGTAACTGGGTACTAAGGTAGTGGGGTATGCAAATGAGCTACATTTTTTGAACAGCAAAATGGGAGACTGTTGTCAGCATGGACCTAACTGTGTAGGAACTATAATGAGGTGGTGTAAGCAGGAGAAGCAGCTGACATGAAAAGGGGGTGTGTAATGCTTGGTGTAATCACATTGGAGCTCTGCGGCTCCTATTTGCACTCAGCTAAGCACAGCTAAACAAGGGGGTGTGTCTGAGGCTGCTTAGCTGGGCTTAGTTATGTCAAGAAATGAGGAGCGCGTTCGTGTCCAGGGGAAGGCCTTTTCTGCTCAGCAATGTTTACACTTGCTAAAATGGTTTGTGGAGCATGCCACATGGGCTTAAACAGTGTGAAAAAAAACAGGAAATAGCAGAGGTGTTTATATCTGAGCAGCAGGTTTGTGCGGCATGCTGCGGGGCTTAGAAGGGAAGGAAATGTGAAGAAAAAATGGGAAATAGCAGAATAAAGGCACTCAAGTGCAAATAATATATCTGGCAGGTGGAATGTTTCATAGTCAGCCAATCACATAGGCAGCATTTGCAGCACAACATTATAAAGTAAGCAAACACCTTTCAGTCTGTTTATCCCACAAACCCTGCATCATTGGTGTACACAGTTGGGAATTTTAACTGACAAAATGTTAGGGGCTGCTGTTGCTTTAATACATCAGTATGCGCTAGAGACTGAAGGTGTTGAAGAGGATAATGCTGACAACCGTCCCAGACTGAGGAGGAGGAGAAGAGTGTTCAGACCCAGGGTAACCTACCAGGGGCTACATGATCTGGAGATACTAGAGTGCTACAGGGTAGACAGGGACTTACTCCAGCAACTCAGCCAGCTGTGCTGGCCTCACCTCAGATCCAGAGCCAACAGAGGGGAACCCATCTCAGCTGAAGCCAAGGTATGTGTAGCCTTAAGAATACTAGCTACAGGTACCTGCCAAAGACCTACTGAGGACATGATGGGGGTGTCACAGGCATCTGCATCCAGGGTATTCCACCAGTTCCTGGATGTCATGGGAACAAATGCTGGTGAGTGCATATATTTCCCCAGCACCCATGAGGAGAGGACCAGCAATATGCGTCTCTTCCACCATGTAGCAGACTACCCAGAGGTGCTGGGTGCCATAAACTGTACGCACATCCACCCCAAGGCACCACCTGGTGAAGAGGGTAGAGTCTATGTCAACCACAAGGGCTATCACACCATCAACTGCCAATAATGTGCAATGCCCAGGGCATTATCATGAATCTGTGTGTTGGCAGCCCTGGTAGTTATCACAACTCCCACATCTGGCATGCCTCACAGCTGTACCAGGCATTCACCAGGGGGGACATCCCATATGGACAACTACTGGGGGAATACTGGCTATACACTGGAGCCATGGATGATGATACCCATCAGAAATGCATACACACACACACACACACACACACACACACACACACACACACACACACAGAAAAATGCCATAATGAGGCACATGCACAAACCAGGAACAATATAGAGCATGTGCTTGGGATGCTCAAGTCTCAGTTCCACTGCCTTGACATATCTGGTGGAGCCCTGCAGTACTCTCCAGCCACATGTGCACACATGTACATGGTATGTGCCATGCTATACAATATGATCCTGCAGAAACAGCTGTGGTAGGAACATCACAGGGAAGGGCCACACAGCCACCACCATTGCCAAGGCCCTCACAGACACAGGGGGACTTGGAGGAGGAACACCCTGAGCCTGCTCCTGTAGGCAAATGGAGGCATGTCCAATATGCCCAAGAGGCAATGCATACCACACACGCTGACATTCTAGGGACCCTGGGACTGACACCTCTCTCTGACTCACACACACAGTAAAATGGATACCACACACATCACACTACCTGTATCTTACCATGTATAGGCTGTGTATTGCATGCATCCGACAGAGTCATCTCTCAAGCACCATCCTCATAACTGCTGCAGGCACAAGCTAAGTCAGTCTTCTTAACAATAAATGAAAGGAGTAATACATTGTGGTAGCATAGCTATGGTATCACTGCATGCATGCAAGGGAATGGGGGGGCCTACTAGGATAGCAGCAGACAATTGATGGTTATGTGTGACAACAGGAAATGCCCATCTAATACTGGCTTCCCCAAAGTATATAGTAGTCCCCTAGGTGACAAATCTCACTGCAGTATATCTGAGGTCTAACTAACTGGGAGGTCATAGGCCACATGCATGGATATCAATGTGGGGGTCCCATACTCACCCCTCAACCTCATCCAGCAAGTCAGCCATAGAAAACCATAAAGAAATGTCTGGCAAAGGTGCACAAATGGGGACAATGATGAAATATTCCCAGACAGACTTACACAGTGATATCACAGCAGGTCTTGCAGTTGAAGTAAGTCTCTGAAGGGTAAGAAGTCTGAAACTTAAATGTCTGCCACTACAATCTAACCTGTGGTCTTTAGTGATATGCCTGTAATCTCCAAGACAGGCACAATACTATGCTAAATGGAACCAAAATGTAAAGGGGAGATCAGCACAGTGTGTGCAAATGTGGACAGTTGATAGGTGTGCCCCGCCCACACACCCATGTTCCCATAGAAATGCAGTAACAGTAATGTTTGTAGGGTATTAGCAGCAGAGCACACATTCCCAGGGCTGTCCCAATCAACTTGATTGCATGTCCACAATATGCAGGGGTCAATGATCTAGGTATATGTGTGGTCAATACTGTCAGTATGTGGCCTGCACTTACTCCTTGCTGTCGTGTCTTAGTGGCCTGGGTACAGTACTGTGGTTGACAGGGTCTGTGTTCCAAGAACTGCAGTGCAAACTATTTTGTATGTCAAATACGGCTATGGTAGGAGTACACACTGTACAGATGTCAAACCTGCCCACAAACATCTGCAATAAAGTAACTATATACCAAAAGGATAACACTGCTGTCCAGTACCAGGAAGGAGCAGCTGCACAATTGGAAGTAATCACCCCTTAACCTGAACAAACAAATAAGATCACCAGTAAAATCCACTAAAAGGCAACTTTGAGTCCAAATTGCCCACATCTAAGACAGACATTCATAAGGCCTTCCTCACATAAGTCTGCATTCACAAAGGAAGCTCCCAGATCTGTGCAATAGGTGGTCAAGGAAACCACATACACAAATGCTGTAGATATAGCCAATCCACTGGCTGACAGATTCAGTGGAAATGTCTTCCCTCTGCACCCCCCCCATCAGGAAAGCAGGACATCCCCAGTACCGGAACACCCAGCCCTTATCACTAGGGAGCAGGGCATCACTGCCCTTTCAAAGTCAAGATGACAGCCTCCATGGGACCTGAATACATCCCATGCTACAAACTACATGAACCTAGGCATGAACTGGCAGCATCATTATGCACCCTACACACCCAAAGCCTGAGTACTGTCTATGTCACAGCCAAGTGGCAGACAGCCACTGTCATCCCTTTACACCAAGGTGCAGTGTTCACCGATCCTGGAAATGAAAGACCCATCAGCCTAACTAGCCTGATCTGCAAGGCCATACAATGGATTATCATGGATCACATTAACAAGGACATTGGCAAAATCCAAATACATTACCCTAAACAGTCTGCCATCCTCATGGGTGGTATGCCAGTGAACTCTGGATGACTTGCCTGAGGCAGCCAATGAAGGAATAGATGAGGGAAAGATGGTGCACTCTGGCCACCGTGACCTGGCTGATGCCTTACACACTATTCCCCACTTGCTCATAGTACATGAACTCTGTCAACTAGGCAACAATCCATATGTTACCAGATGGGTATCACACTGGTTCACTGATAGAACCCACATAATCATAATAGGGGTAGCCAGCTCAACAGTGCACCTCTAATGAGTGGCATACCACAGGAATCGGTCTGGGGGCCTCTGGCTTATGGGATATACATCTAGAGGTGAAGGCCAAAAACACTGGCCCATGGCTGACCAAGTTGGCAAATGACTGCAAGCTGTGAACAGTCATCAATATCCAAAGTGATGTGGACATCCTACAAGAGGGTCTCACCAAAACAAATACCTGATGCCAGAAACATGGCCTCAAGCTGAATACCTGCCAATGCATCATCATCACCCCCTTCAGGAAGACTGACGTCCCCACATAGTATCACTGTAACAACAATGTCTTACATACACAATCAGTAGTGAGGCAGTTGGCCACCCAGGTTGATAGCAACCTGATGCCTGAGCGCCATGTTGCTCCCATTGTACAGAAAACTTCATAGATGGGAAAACTCAAATGTAAGGGTATCCCATCCAGGGACAAAGAGGTCATAAGAGCCATGTACGCTAACCATATGAGGCCAATTATTTTTCTCAACACCCGCTTCGGCATGTACCCCACAAAGAACATTCAGCAGCTGCAGACACCACAGAGGTTCCCCAATGGGAGAATGCAGGACCACAAACAACTACCCTACACAGATAGGCCAACAGCAGTGTCCCTCTACTCCATGCCATACAGACTCTGCAGAGTTGACCCCTGTCTGGCATACAAAGCAATCCAGACCTTGCCTTGATGAGACTGTTGCACATCTGAAAGTCAAGGCCCACTTGCTCGACCTGTAGGCGCAGCATCAATCTGGTATATGATATCAGTACTGCTTGTTGGTGTGACAGATATGTGTCCTACACACTCCTCCATCTGTGGAATACAGTCTCTGTCCACATCAAGTCAAGTGCCTCAATACCCCTAGTGATGTGCTCCCTGTATAGGTGCATAGGAAACAGAAAATACAGTCCCGCGATTCCACCTGTGTCCCTGCTGGACAGGGGCTCTGGGTGCTGACATGTCTTAACATGTCTTCGTTGGTTATAAGGGCTTCAGGGCCAATAGCCTACTAACTTCATATCAACCTATCAATCTATACACAACTGTCTGTCAGTAGTTCACCATATTACTCTGTACTGCTCTGCCACTGACATACTTTGAAGTCATAGTGCTATGTGGAATATACCACACATATAATGGACATTTCTGCTTAGTAGAATGCACTCTGTACCCACATTCATACCTCTCAACCTCTGACAGCAAGACATCTGGATAAGGTCATAAATAAAAGTGGGACAAAGGCTCAATGATAGGCACGTGTTGTAAATATTGCTCTTACAAACTTAGAAAGTTAGTAGAATAATGGGTTTTGCATTAGCAGGAATTGTCTGAAGTTATGAAGTGTGAAACACTAATATCTGTCATTATTTTGTAACTTCAATCTTCAATTATTTGCAACTTACTTGCCATAAAAACACAAGTTTATGTAGACTGGACAGAAACATCTGGACAATCTGCAAAAAAAAGTATAGTTGAGCGGTATGGCTACACCAGGATATGACTTTCAGGTAAGAAGAATACCACACAAGCAGGAGATCCCCAGCCAGTATATCACCAAGTTGCAGGACTGGTTACATAGCTTCATCAGTCTATCGGCTGCAGCCACACCTCTCAACTGGCCGGATTGGGCAAGAATGTCTATAGTTTGGCTCATAATATTGGAATGTGCATCATACACCCTGTATTTCTCTGGTAAAGTACTGTGATGAGCTGAGGATGTCTGTCACTAGGTAATGGCACAATACATTTCAATGTCAGATGTCAGGTATGTCAGAAAATGTCTACTAAAAAAAACTCTGTACCTCTAGCAACTTCCTGTTTACTTTTGAGAGATATGGCTGTAGCAAACAAAACCCCAGGCTGGAGTACAACTATCTCTGGAATGGAGTCCAACTCTTACTATAGAAGGTCATACCAGGCATGCTCCTACACTTAGGGAATCACAGCCCATGTCAGAACCCACATCACAGCCCATGTCAGAACACACATCCGACTATATAACCATATGGTGCATATATGTCTCTGCATACAGACAGCTATGTACACCTTAACTGTCTCTACACACACCCATCAGACAGGATTACCCTCAGCTAGCTGTAAATGGCCCATATCTGACATATCTGCATCTGTTGTGTGTGATACACAGATGTATATATGGGCAACATGTGAAGCATACACACACATAGATGTGGGGAAGACAGAGAGAGAGATAGAGAGACACAAGGAGACATATACAGAGAATGAGTCATGCACAAGGGTACTCTGAATGGCATAGAGTGATGTCCTGCTGTGGGCAGTGGCATACCGGTCGTAACCAGTTGCATGTGACAGCATGAAGGTGAGCTCCATTGTGTAATAGTACTGAGGTGGGTGTTGTAATAGCCCATCACCTGCCTTTGTGTGTGTGTGTGTGTGTGTGTGTGTGTGTGTGTGTGTGTGTGTGTGTGTGTGTGTGTGTGTGTGTGTGTGTGTGTGTGTGTGTGTGTGTGTGTCTGTCTGTAGGTTTAAGTATTAAGAGGCTGTTCCCACTCAGTACACTTCACATTGCCCTACTTCACAAGATCTGCTGATGTCATTCACCTTAGAAGTACCTTTAGACACTTGTTAGCCCTATTAGCTCTGTCACACATGCAATAACTGCACAACACTATAGTACAAAAAACTAAATCAGTAGAGGTTCTAATCTCAGTCCTGGCAAGTGTGTGTATGTTTGTTTGTAGGTGAAACAGTTTAAGGCCATTCTCACCAAGTACACTTGCCAGTGCCCTACTTTAGCAGCCCTGCTGATGTCATTCCCCTGATAAGTACCTTTGGACAGCTCTCAGCCCTATAAGCTCCATGATATGTGTAATAACTACATAACAGTATAATACAAATAACTAGCTAGGCAAGGCTTCTACTCTCAGTTCTGGCAAGTATGTGTGTGTGTGTGTGTGTGTGTGTGTGTGTGTGTGTGTGTGTGTGTGTGTGTGTGTGTGTGTGTGTGTGTGTGTGTGTGTGTGTGTGTGTGTGTGTGTGTGTGTGTGTGTGTG
This sequence comes from Protopterus annectens, assembly GCF_019279795.1. Taxonomy (NCBI): domain Eukaryota; kingdom Metazoa; phylum Chordata; order Ceratodontiformes; family Protopteridae; genus Protopterus; species Protopterus annectens. Next base: position 242,932,206 of record NC_056750.1, read on the forward strand.
TGTGTGTGTGTATGTGTGTGTGTGTGCATGTATATAAGTGTGTGTAAAGGTGTTTGTAAGTGTGTATGTTTGTAAGGTAATGTATTTTGATGCCCTTCCTATTCAGTACATTTCCCATTGCCATACTTTACAAGGGCTCTTGATGTAATTCACCTTAGACGTACCTTAGGACACTGTTAAATCCTATAAACTCCATGGCATGTGTGATAACCGCATAACACTGTAGTATATATAACTAGATAGGTAGAGGTTCTAAACTCAATACTGGCAACATTGATACTGTGTGTGTGTGTGTGTGTGTGTGTGTGTGTGTGTGTGTGTGTGTGTGTGTGTGTGTGTGTGTGTGTGTGTGTGTGTGTGTGTGTGTGTGTGTGTGTGTGTGTGTGTGTGTGTGTGTGTGTGTGTGTGTGTGTGTGTTTGGGTAACAATCATATCCTCTGGGGGAATGGGTTTTACCATTTTGAGGCATGTACCACCCAGTACACTTCCCATTGCCCTACTTTACAAGGCCTGCTGATGTCATTCACCTTAGAAGTACCTGTATACACCTGTCAGCCCTCTGTGGCATGTGCAATAACTGTGTAATACTATAGTACAAATAATTAGATAGGTAGGGGTCCTAATCTCAATACTGACAACTATACTAGTGTGTGTGATGCATATCCCATGTGGCTGCTGTGTGTGTGTGTAGGTTATACCATTTTAAGGCTTGTTGGCCACCTAATCATGACATTACTTTAAAGAGCCTGGTAATGGCATCTGCCTCACAAGCACTATGTAACACTATACAGCCCATACCAGTCATCTGTACAGATGTGCATGGAATATCCAGATGTTTGCAACCTATATGCAGTCTGTTTCCCCTAACAATGAGCATTCCTGTGATATTATTCCCAAATATCTCACAGTTACCTTAGTGACACACATGCCAGCATCAGACATCGTACCTGACACATCGGGCTGATACAAAGTCTGTCACTCTATCACTTGTCTAGGTTTGCAGGAGCAGTAGATGACACCAATCGTTATTTCTGATGGGTTATCCCACCATCCATGAAGGCATTCACAAGATTACTTGTTGTAAGAGGTTGTGTGTTATGTCCAAGGCATGGAAAACCAAGTAAATTTCAAACAATCCAAGGAAACACAAATAGGCGAAAAACAACTCTCAGAGCCACAAAAAATAAATGTTAGTGCTTTCATTTACTGACATTAGTAAACTTCTTCAGAGAAAGTACAAACAGCACTGCTTCGTTAAAAACAAACAATTAATCACATCACCACCAACTAAATTGAGTTCCATGCCCACATTTAAAGAAATAGTTGAAAATATATATATATATATGGAAAGCTCAATAAAACCATTTCTACACATGAAATGCAGACTTTAACATGAACATCTCAAATAAATAAAAATTAAACATTACATAATTTCCAAGAGTGCATATAATATTCGCTAAAAGCAAACTTTTAAAAATTATAAATGCATCAATATATTAAAGTAAATGCATAACTTAGAAAATCGGAAATCATCTTTCAAGGGATTTCAATTTAAGGATACATTTAATGGAAAGAAAGTCGTTGAGGCCCGGAGGTGCATGTGCATTGAGCCGTAATTGCCAAGCCAACTCTTTCTCATACAATCTTAAAGACCAGGGTCGTCCCCTACAGTTCTCTCCTATTTTGTCAATAACACAAAACAAAAATTGATATGTAGGGAAAGACATTACATGCCTAGCCAAAGCATTGTTCAAATTTAATGTATTCATGTCATAAACATGCTCATAAATTCTCTCCTTCAAGCACCTTTCTGTCTTACTGACATAAAAAGCAGAACAACCCTGGCACAAAGCTAAATATACCACTTTGCTAGATTCACAGTTAAATTTACTTTTCAAATAAAACCTCTTATTCCGAACAGTGAATGATTTGGTCAAATTCACATCATTTCACCATCCCACAATAGAATGCATTCGTGACCATAAATCTTTCCAATTTAAGTTTCAAATTACAACCCTTCCTAAAAATAATTTTTGGTAGGTTACCCAACTTATTCCCATTACAAGCGTCCTCCAAAAGGAAGCACCAATTTTTATTCAAAATCACCTTTAATAATGGTGCATCCATTGAAAAGATGGTAATGAAGCTGGTAGTTATAGCCACGTCCGTGCCGGCGACTTCTACTCTTAGGGCTACTAAAGGGGAATCCCCCACAGTGGAAACACTACTAATTATATATTCATTAGATTCAAAAATGCAGGGGGTTCAGACCTCTTATCATTGTGTGCATGAAAATCAATTACCACACTATTCTCAGGAAGTAGGGGTTTATAAATTCCCGCTTTCTTTTTAAGATAAACCTCATCCATCAACTGGGTAAAAGGGCCAGTAGGATATCCCCTTTTAGTGAATATTTTCATTAATAAATCACATTCCATCAAAAATTCAGACTCAATTGATACCATCCTAACAGCCCTCACTAACTGGCCCTTCACTACTGCTCTTTTCTGGTGGTACGGATGTGAGCTTGAAAAGTGTAGGAAGGCATTCAAATAAGTGGGCTTCCTAAAAATCCTCGATAAATACCACTTGTTAAAATGATCTTTGTATAGATCAATATCCAAATAAGTGATATTGTCACTACTAAATTCCCAAGTGAATTCCAGGAGCCCAGTAAACTTGGTAATGTGCTCGACGAAGTCCGATGCCAGTACAGAATCACCATTCCAGATGATAAAAATAACATCCAGGTACTGGGTGTACCATACCACCCTTTGTTTAAACATAGCATCTTTGAAGAGAAAAATTCTCTCCCAGTGCCCCATAACCGTGTTCGCAAAGGTGGCTCCACAGGGTGAACCCATGGCAACACCCGTTTTCTGTAAATAATATTCACGATTAAACATGACATAATTATTACTCAAGACCAAGTCAAGCAAGTATTCAATCAAATTCATTTCTTTACCATCCACTTTTTTATCCAGCAAAAATTCCCTTACCCATTCACTACCTATCCCTTGGGGAATCATGGTATATAAATCATGAACATCGACGGTGAGAAAGTTATAATCATCATGATAAGAAAGCTTGGCAACAGAATCAAGGAAAGCCCAAGAGTCTTTACAAATATGCAATTCACCCCTAAGATGTTGTTTAAGTTTACTATCCAGTTGTTGATGGCAGACAATCCATCACCTTTGGTTGCGCTAAGGTCGTGGATAGTAAACTTAAACAACATCTTAGGGGTGAACTGTATATTTGTAAAGACTCTTGGGCTTTCCTTGATTCTGTTGCCAAGCTTCCTTATCATGATGATTATAACTTTCTCACCGTCGATGTTCATGATTTATATACCATGATTCCCCAAGGGATAGGTAGTGAATGGGTAAGGGAATTTTTGCTGGATAAAAAAGTGGATGGTAAAGAAATTAATTTGATTGAATACTTGCTTGACTTGGTCTTGAGTAATAATTATTTCATGTTTAATCGTGAATATTATTTACAGAAAACAGGTGTTGCCATGGGTTCACCCTGTGGAGCCACCTTTGCAAACACGGTTATGGCCCACTGGGAGAGAACTTTTCTCTTCAAAGATGCTATGTTTAAACAGAGGGTGGTATGATACACCTGGTACCTGGATGATATTTTTATTTTATTTTGCTGTTATACACATAGAAGATGGCTAGATTAACAGGGTTTGTCTGCACATGCATTTTCTGGATGACGTGACATCTGACAGTGATATGTCTATGACATACCTCTCAACTGTCCAGATTTCCACAGAATGCCCAAAGGTTTGCCTCTTATGTTTGGTCTGTTCCTCAGACAATATCTGTTTTTGAGAAATAAGTAGGATAATGTGAGGACTGATGTCAGTAAATGTTGACATCCATTTGTGTTTCAGACTTCTTAACCTTCAGATAGGTTATGTTACAACAAACCCTGTAATGCCGGCAACTGTTTCAGTTTGCAACACTATTATGTGAGATATGTCCCTCTTTTTGGCCCCCTGTTTCCCCCAAGTATGTCACTCTTTGTCCAGATGTCTTGCAGTAAGAGGTTTAGAGGTATGGTATATTGTCATTTAGTGACTTCAGTCCTGATATCATCCCAGTGACTTAGCAGACTCCCAGAAATGGTATGAGGCAGTGGCCATAAATACAGTCCCACACCCTGGACATTCTGTGCAAATCTGTACAGTTAAGAGTTATGTATGTCTAGCCATTGTTACCAGATTGTCAAGATTGGGTAGCAGTGTAGTGTATATATGTTTGCTGGGCTGAGTAGGCAGATGTGAATGTCATAGATCCTTTTCTATCTAATTGTGCATGCTGCTACAGTTGCTGGTGGTCTATCAGCTGTATATGTTTGTAGGGGCAGAATGAGAAATGTCCTGTATTACCGCAGGATTCCCAGTACACTGTGAGTTGGGGCAGTATATGTCAGTGTAGTGTGTGACTGGAAATCAGGATATGTTTGTTCAAACAGTCATTATACTCTAGAGTTCAGTTGGGGTAGTGGTATGTTGATGTGACTGTGGTGCAAATGGTTGTGGGTAGACAATTTCTCACAGATGTCTGTGTTTCCCTACAGTTACATGCCTGCAGTGCATGATATATTTGCAAATTCATGAGTAATTTCCCAGAACTGATTTGGGGTAGTGTTATGTTGGTCTGTTGACTGTCATTCAAAAGGTGCTGGGTGAAATGGTTGACAGCTCTCAGTGTTGTTTCCCTTCTGTTACATGACTGCAGTCATACCTCTCCACTGTCCAGATTACTATACACTGTCCAGATGCGTGGCTCATATCTTTGGTGTGTTCCCCATAACAGTTGTGGGTTTCTGACAAATCACTGGGATGATGTGAGCATTGACATCACTAAATGATGACAATCATTTGTGTTTCAGACCTGAAATCCATCAGAAATATATATTAAAACAAATTGTGATACTCTAGCAAACTTCTACGCTTATAACAGCCATATTTCAAATATGTCACTATTGTTTGCCCTTTATCCTCCCACTTTGCCAGGCTTTTTGCAGATGTCTGGCAGTAAGAGGTTGAGTATATACATATATATATATATATATATATATATATATATATATATATATATATATATATATATATATATATATATATATATCTACATAGGTTCATAGGTAGGTACTAGGCTATTGGCCCTAGGGCCTATATAAGCCTAGCCAAAAAGCTACCGTGGCTTTCGCCAACCAGGAAAATTATTTTCCTGTGCCACTGTCGAGTAGAGCCATAGAAGTGATCTCCAGGGTGAATTTCCTATTTCCCATCCAATCATCAAGATATTTCCTGAAGAGTGCTAAAGAGGAGCTTTGTTTGATATAGCTAGGTAGCTTGTTCCAGAGTATGGGAAGTCTCTGGGACAGGAATACTATCCCTCCAGCATGTTCTGTTTATTGTGGTTACAAGGTTTAGGTCCCTAGAGCGTGTAGCTCAGAGGGATTGAGATTTCTTTAAGTGGAGCATGTCCAGCAGCTCTGGGTTTGACATAGCTTTGTATGATAGGCAAAGATCGCTTCTGAGTAGGTGATATGCGATGGAGTAAAGCTGAAGATTTTTGAGATGGTCTGCATAGGGCATCTGTTTGAGGCCAGCAATCCTCTTTGTATTTCTGCGGCCTTTCCAGTTGTTGTAGATGTCTTGTGAGGTACATACCAAAAGGGGCATTGTACTCTATAATGGGTCTAATGAGTGATGAGTAGAGGGGCACCATGACCTCTTTTTTTCCTGGATGGGAAACATTTTGTGATGAGGTGTGCCACCTAGAAAGATTTCCTGACAGCTGTGGCGATGTTATTATCAAAGGAGAGACTTCTGTCCACCTGTGTCCCAAGGTCTCTTATCACACTTTCGGTGTTACGTTTACAACCGCCTATATGGTAGTTCTTGGGTACAGAGTTTTTACCAAAGGGGATGACAATGCATTTTTGGCATTGAGCTTGAGGCCATGGCTCTGATACCAGGCATCTGTCTCAGTGAGGCCCTTTTGTAGGATGTCCACATCATTAGGAGTTTCGATTATGGCTCCTAGTTTGCAGTCATCTGCGAACTTCATTAGCCAAAGACCTTCTGTGTTTGCCTGTACTTCAGAGAAGTAGATACCAAACAGGAGAGGACCCAGAACTGAACCTTGTGGTACTCCACTTGTCACTGGTCTGAAGTCAGATTTGGAGTCTGCTACTTTCACAGCGTGGGTGCTGTCAGTGAGCCAGTTGGCAACCCATCTTGTGACATAGGGATTTATACCTAGTTTAGTATGTTTATCTATAATTCTGGAGTGGGGAATTGTGTCAAAAGCCTTGGCAAAATCTAGCTAGGCTGTGTGAACCACCTTACCCTCGTCCACGGCTTTAGTGACTGCTTCAAAGAAGTCTATCAAGTTTAGGAGACATGATCTGCCTTTTACAAACCCAAACTGGGTGGGGTCCAGAGTTTGGAGATTACTAAAGTTCCATGATGATACATTCCATGGCCTTGCAGACAAGGCTTGTCAGGTTAATGGGATGGTAGGTCCCGGGGTCCGTGGTGGATCCCTCTTTGTGGAGTGGGATAACCGTCGTTGTGCACCATTCAGTGGGCACAAAGCCTGAGGTGAGGCTATGATTGAACATGGTACTTAGGTGGGGTGCCAGTTCGTTCTGTAGTCCATGTAGAATGCAGCCTGGGATGTTGTCAGGTCCCATGGATGCTGTGTTCTTGGCTTTGGAGAGTGTGATTTTTACCTGTGCAGCCATGATTACAGGAACTTTGCATTCTTCCGGTATAGAGATGGGCCCTTTAGGGGGTGAGGGGGGTATAGTAAGCACTGAATCTATATGCCAGGATGTTGGCAATATCAGTTGGTTCTGTATATTTAGTGCCATTGTGCTGTAACTCAGAGCAGATCTGAGTGTTGCCATTGTGATTCTTGACATAGCTATAGAATGTTTTATGGTTGTCTTTAGAATTAGTGGCAATTTTGTTTTCGTTACTAGCTTTGGAGGATTTTATGAGGGATCTCAGCTTCTTACTGAGGCTGACTAGGGAGTTCCTCCAATCATGGGATTTTACTCATTTTTGAAACAGTTTCTTTCCTCTGTTGTAGAGTTTGTTTATGGCAGGGGACCACCAGATTGGCTTCATTTTTTGGAGGATAGCATCTTGGCTCTGTTAGGGATAGCACGGTTCATGCACTCATGTAAGGGGGCCCATAAGTCAAATTTGAGGGTTTAGCTTTTAAAATTAAAAAGCATTTCAGAATTGCCCTTCTGTCCTTAAGGGTGAATTCCTTTGGAAGAAAAACTAGGTAGTTTCCTAAGGGGTGGGGGCAGGAAAGGGTCAGGGGAAGGGGTGGTCAACCATAAAGGGAGGGCTATGCACAAAACCACAAAAACTAACTTTAATTAAATCGCTGCCCTGGGTGGCAAACCATCATTATGAAAGTCCAATCAAGACAAAAATAAGTGTAGAAGAATAAAAATATTTCAATGCATTGGCTGCATGACAGCTTACTTAATATCTAGATGGAAACAAAAGGTTGTGAGGCATGAAAAAATAAATTACTTTTTTAAATACATTACTGGAATGCCAGTCAAAATCAAGTATAAGAAAAACCAGAAGCACTCAACTCAAACCACTTCTTGCACCGCAGTTCTAATTATAATATATTCAGCTTTATTAAAGTACCAAGCAACATGCTGAAAGTAGAAATCTATGTGATGCCCCACTTGTAAAAATGTTTCTTATCCAAAAGACCTGCTGCCTGACAACTTGTTTCATGGGAAAACATGATAAAAGTAAGAAATGGAAAGCAAACAAGAAACAAGCGCAAGATACATTGCTTAAAGGCTTACTGTACAGGTTATGGACCACAGATGAGTGGCATTCTGTTTAGTTTGGGTAAAGCCTGTAGAGATGACTGGAAGTCTCCAACAAGTGTAATGAGCTTTTAAAATAATGGAATCCTGTCCTTTAATACCCAAGGCTTATACATTATCTAGTCAAGTATTCTCTGCATGGCAACAACAGAAAGGCTTTCAATGTTGGCAATTCTTTAACAGTATGCTTATTAAAGCACAAATATGTAGTCAACGTGACACCAATTGTTATTTCTGATGGGTTATCCCACCATCCATGAAGGCATTCACAAGATTACTTGTTGTAAGAGGTTGTGTGTTATGTCCAAGGCATGGAAAACCAAGTAAATTTCAAACAAACCAAGGAAACACAAATAGGCGAAAAACAACTCTCAGAGCCACAAAAAATAAATGTTAGTGCTTTCGTTTACTGACATTAGTAAACTTCTTCAGACAAAGTACAAACAGCACTGCTTCGTTAAAAACAAACAATTAATCACATCACCACCAACTAAATTGAGTTCCATGCCCACATTTAAAGAAATAGTTGAAAAAATATATATATGGAAAGCTCAATAAAACCATTTCTACACATGAAATGCAGACTTTAACATGAACATCTCAAATAAATAAAAATTAAACATTACATAATTTCCAAGAGTGCATATAATATTTGCTAAAAGCAAACTTTTAAAATTTATAAATGCATCAATATATTAAAATAAATGCATAACTTAGAAAATCGGAAATCATCTTTCAAGGGATTTCAATTTAAGGATACATTTAATGGAAAGAAAGTCGTTGAGGCCCGGAGGTGCATGTGCATTGAGCCGTAATTGCCAAGCCAACTCTTTCTCATACAATCTTAAAGACCAGGGTCGCCCCCTACAGTTCTCTCCTATTTTGTCAATAACACAAAACAAAAATTGATATGTAGGGGAAAGACATTACATGCCTAGCCAAAGCATTGTTCAAATTCAATGTATTCATGTCATAAACATGCTCGTAAATTCTCTGCTTCAAGCACCTTTCTGTCTTACCGACATAAAAAGCAGAACAACCCTGGCACAAAGCTAAATATACCACTTTGCTAGATTCACAGTTAAATTTACTTTTCAAATAAAACCTCTTATTCCGAACAGTGAATGATTTGGTCAAATTCACATAATTTCACCATCCCACAATAGAATGCATTCATGACCATAAATCTTTCCAATTTAAGTTTCAAATTACAACCCTTCCTAAAAATAATTTTTGGTAGGTTACCCAACTTATTCCCATTACAGGCGTCCTCCAAAAGGAAGCACCAATTTTTATTCAAAATCACCTTTAATAATGGTGCATCCATTGAAAAGATGGTAATGAAGCTGGTAGTTATAGCCACGTCCGTGCCGGCGACTTCTACTGTTAGGGCTACTAAAGGGGAATCCCCCACAGAGGAAACACTACTAATTATATATTCATTAGATTCAAAAATGCATGGGTTCAGACCTCTTATCATTGTGTGCATGAAAATCAGTTACCACACTATTCTCAGGAAGTAGGGGTTTATAAATTCCCGCTTTCTTTTTAAAATAAACCTCATCCATCAACTGGGTAAAAGGGCCAGTAGGATATCCCCTTTTAGTGAATATTTTCATTAATAAATCACATTCCGTCAAAAATTCAGACTCAAGTGATACCACCCTAACAGCCCTCACTAACTGGCCCTTCACTACTGCTCTTTTCTGGTGGTAAGGATGTGAGCTTGAAAAGTGTAGGAAGGCATTCGAATAAGTGGGCTTCCAAAAAATCCTCGATAAATACCACTTGTTAAAATGATCTTTGTATAGATCAATATCCAAATAAGTGATATTGTCACTACTAAATTCCCAAGTGAATTCCAGGAGCCCAGTAAACTTGGTAATGCGCTCGACGAAGTCCAATGCCAGTACAGAATCACCATTCCAGATGATAAAAATAACATCCAGGTACTGGGTGTACCATACCACCCTTTGTTTAAACATAGCATCTTTGAAGAGAATTCTCCCAGTGCCCCATAACCGTGTTCGCAAAGGTGGCTCCACAGGGTGAACCCATGGCAACACCCATTTTCTGTAAATAATATTCACAATTAAACATGACATAATTATTACTCAAGACCAAGTCAAGCAAGTATTCAATCAAATTCATTTCTTTACCATCCACTTTTTTATCCAGCAAAAATTCCCTTACCCATTCACTACCTATCCCTTGGGGAATCGTGGTATATAAATCACGAACATCAACGGTGAGAAAGTTATAATCATCATGATAAGAAAGCTTGGCAACAGAATCAAGGAAAGGCCAAGAGTCTTTACAAATATGCAATTCACCCCTAAGATGTTGTTTAAGTTTACTATCCAGTTGTTGATGGCAGACAATCCATCACCTTTGGTTGCGCTAAGGTCGTGGATATTAAAATTAAACAACATCTTAGGGGTGAACTGCATATTTGTAAAGACTCTTAGGCTTTCCTTGATTCTGTTGCCAAGCTTCCTTATCATGATGATTATAACTTTCTCACCATCGATGTTCGTGATTTATATACCATGATTCCCCAAGGGATAGGTAGTGAATGGGTAAGGGAATTTTTGCTGGATAAAAAAGTGGATGGTAAAGAAATTAATTTGATTGAATACTTGCTTGACTTGGTCTTGAGTAATACTTATTTCATGTTTAATTGTGAATATTATTTACAGAAAACGGGTGTTGCCATGGGTTCACCCTGTGGAGCCACCTTTGCAAACACGGTTATGGCCCACTGGGAGAGAACTTTTCTCTTCAAAGATGCTATGTTTAAACAGAGGGTGGTATGATACACCTGGTACCTGGATGATATTTTTATTTTATTTTGCTGTTATACACATAGAAGATGGCTAGATTAACAGGGTTTGTCTGCACATGCATTTTCTGGATGACGTGACGTCTGACAGTGATATGTCTATGACATACCTCTCAACTGTCCAGGTTTCCACAGAATGCCCAAAGGTTTGCCTCTTATGTTTGGTCTGTTCCTCAGACAATATCTGTTTTTGAGAAATCAGTAGGATAATGTGAGGACTGATGTCAGTAAATGTTGACATCCATTTGTGTTTCAGACTTCTTAACCTTCAGAGAGGTTATGTTACAACAAACCCTGTAATGCCGGCAACTGTTTCAGTTTGCAACACTATTATGTGAGATATGTCCCTCTTTTTGGCCCCCTGTTTCCCCCAAGTATGTCACTCTTTGTCCAGATGTCTTGCAGTAAGAGGTTTAGAGGTATGGTATATTGTCATTTAGTGACTTCAGTCCTGATATCATCCCAGTGACTTAGCAGACTCCCAGAAATGGTATGAGGCAGTGGCCATAAATACAGTCTCACACCCTGGACATTCTGTGCAAATCTGTACAGTTAAGAGTTATGTATGTCTGGCCATTGTTAACAGATTGTCAAGATTGGGTAGCAGTGTAGTGTGTATATGTTTGCTGGGCTGAGTAGGGAGAGTGGCAGATGTGAATGTCATAGATCCTTTTCTATCTAATTGTGCATGCTGCTACAGTTGCTGGTGGTCTATCAGCTGTATATGTTTGTAGGGGCAGACTGAGAAATGTCCTGTATTACCGCAGGATTCCCAGTACACTGTGAGTTGGGGCAGTATATGTCAGTGTAGTGTGTGACTGGAAATCAGGATATGTTTGTTCAAACAGTCATTATACTCTAGAGTTCAGTTGGGGTAGTGGTATGTTGATGTGACTGTGGTGCAAATGGTTGTGGGTAGAAAATTTCTCACAGATGTCTGCGTTTCCCTACAGTTACATGCCTGTAGTGCATGATATATTTGCAAATTCATGAGTAATTTCCCAGAACTGATTTGGGGTAGTGTTATGTTGGTCTGTTGACTGTCGTTCAAAAGGTGCAGGGTGAAATGGTTGACAGCTCTCAGTGTTGTTTCCCTTCTGTTACATGACTGCAGTCATACCTCTCCACTGTCCAGATTACTATACACTGTCCAGATGCGTGGCTCATATCTTTGGTGTGTTCCCCATAACATTTGTGGGTTTCTGACAAATCACTGGGATGATGTGAGCATTGACATCACTAAATGATGACAATCATTTGTGTTTCAGACCTGAAATCCATCAGAAATATATATTAAAACAAATTGTGATACTCTAGCAAACTTCTACGCTTATAACAGCCATATTTCAAATATGTCACTATTGTTTGCCCTTTATCCTCCCACTTTGCCAGGCTTTTTGCAGATGTCTGGCAGTAAAAGGTTGAGTATATACATATATATCTATATATATATATATATATATATATATCTACATAGGTTCATAGGTAGGTACTTGGCTATTGGCCCTAGGGCCTATATAAGCCTAGCCAAAAAGCTACCGTGGCTTTCGCCAACCAGGAAAATTATTTTCCTGTGCCACTGTCGAGTAGAGCCATAGAAGTGATCTCCAGGGTGAATTTCCTATTTCCCATCCAATCATCAAGATATTTCTTGAAGAGTGCTAAAGAGGAGCTTTGTTTGATATAGCTAGGTAGTTTGTTCCAGAGTATGGGAAGTCTCTGGGACAGGAATACTATCCCTCCAGCATGTTCTGTTTATTGTGGTTACAAGGTTTAGGCCCCATAGAGATTGTAGCTCAGAGGGATTGAGATTTCTTTAAGTGGAGCATGTCCAGCAGCTCTGGGTTTGACATAGCTTTGTATGATAGGCAAAGATTGCTTCTGAGTAGGTGATATGCGATGGAGTAAAGGTGAAGATATTTGAGATGGTCTGCATAGGGCATCTGTTTGAGGCCAGTAATCCTCTTTGTATTTCTGCGGCCTTTCCAGTTGTTGTAGATGTCTTGTGAGGTACATACCAAAAGGGGCATTGTACTCTATAATGGGTCTAATGAGTGACGAGTAGAGGGGCACCATGACCTCTTTTTTTCCTGAATGAGAAACATTTTGTGATGAGGTGTGCCACCTAGAAGGATTTCCTGACAGCTGTGGCGATGTTATTATCAAAGGAGAGACTTCTGTCCACCTGTGTCCCAAGGTCTCTTATCACACTTTCGGTGTTAAGTTTACAACCACCTATGTGGTAGTTCTTGGGTACAGAGTTTTTACCAAAGGGGATGACAATGCATTTTTGGCATTGAGCTTAAGGCCATGGCTCTGATACCAGGCATCTGTCTCAGTGAGGCCCTTTTGTAGGATGTCCACATCGTTAGGAGTTTCAATTATGGCTCCTAGTTTGCAGTCATCTGCGAACTTCATTAGCCAAAGACCTTCTGTGTTTGCCTGTACTTCAGAGAAGTAGATACCAAACAGGAGAGGATCCAGGACTGAACCTTGTGGTACTCCACTTGTCACTGGTCTGAAGTTGGATTTGGAGTCTGCTACTTTCACAGTGTGGGTGCTGCCAGTGAGCCAGTTGGCAACCCATCTTGTGACATAGGGATTTATACCTAGTTTAGTATGTTTATCTATAATTCCGGAGTGGGGAATTGTGTCAAAAGCCTTGGCAAAATCTAGCTAGGCTGTGTGGACCACCTTACCCTCGTCCTCAGCTTTGGTGACTGCTTCAAAGAAGTCTATCAAGTTTAGGAGACATGATCTGACTTTTACAAACCCAAACTGGGTGGGGTCCAGAGTTTGGAGATTACTAAAGTTCCATGATGATACATTCCATGGCCTTGCAGACAAGGCTTGTCAGGTTAATGGGATGGTAGGTCCCGGGGTCCGTGGTGGATCCCTCTTTGTGGAGT
>NC_056750.1:242950852-243150852 GCF_019279795.1 Protopterus annectens
GGAAGCTGCACTGAATAATTCTAGGTGCTTGTTCAGGTTTCACATGGTGCTTGCTTAGAGCTACTCTCATGTTAAGCCACTATGAATATGTTGCACTGCCACCTCTGATACCAGGGTAATGTTTTAATCTTTCTATTCCCGCACTGCACACTAGCAGTATCTGGTGCAAATACAACAGAGAAGTATGCAAGCGATGCACCACCTAAGCATCATTTGCCGTGCAGAATGTACAAGTATGCATACCAAATTTCTGTGTTTCCAAACATCGGTGTTACTACACTACTACTGAATAAAATGAACAACACTCAGGCTGGGGAAAGGGCAAGGGAGCCATGACATCATAGAATGGGTGGGTCTTATTATTTTAGTTAGAATCAGATGATGGCTGTGGTGATGTCACTTTGGGGGAAGGAACTGATAAAAAAAAAAAAGTACCTGCACTGCCTGGCCTCGATGATGTCAGTAATTGGGTGACTCCAGCAAGTTTTATTCAAACGTGAGAGAATCATTTTGTAAGTGAAACCATCACAGTATGAGAAGGTAGGCTTCTGTTACAGAAGTAAGGGGAATTATAAAAATTGTAAATGCTTTATTGCTGTTGCTTTACAGAGGACAATGTAAATAGGGAGGAAAAGGACCATGAAGTTGAGGAATACATTAGAGAAACCTGTTGTACTCCTTTAAGCAGTTGCAAGCGGGTTTGTGCTGTTTTGTGTGAAGCTAAGTGATGCTAACAGACGGTTAAGTCCTCTTAGCTTCGCTTAGTGGTGCTTATTCCTGCTTACACCCGAGCTAATTTTAAATAAAGAAAAGAAAAAATGGTGATAGGAAAGTGGTGAAATGGGAACAAGCAGGGGGTAAAACTTTAGGAAAAGCATCTAGGGATGTGCAGGATGGGTATAGGAAAGGACCATAGCTCTACATTTCTTCTGCAGCAACTGCTGTGACTGATGTGGAAAATTTGGAATTTACAGCCTCACACCCCACAGGGAGGGGAGCTGGCAACATACATTTGTAGACTAATTTGGTTATAGATAGATTTATGTCACTGGACATGGTGGCAAAATTCAAAGCTATGTATGGGACAATGATTATTTCGTGGGACAGATGCCCTTTTTTTTAAGGTGAGAGTGGGATGTTGGGGAAGGGCTATAGGTATGTTTGGGGAGGTAGGTTGGGTAGGATAGGTTGCATTTGCAGACAGACAAGACACACAAGACAGCAGACAGGAGGCAGTATATGAGACATGGGGGTAAGCACCTTGGACAGGGAGGGTGGTTGGGAATCAGAGGCCCATAAGCTCCCAAATAGATACAGTGGGACTGAGGTCCCCACCCATGGGCAGTCACCACTGCACCTTCATGTCCCCAAAGGTGGCTGTGCTGGGGGATGGACAACAAGGACAGCCTGCCTCCCCAGGTGCACCAGGCAGCCCTCCATTTTGGTGCAGCCATCCATCCACCTCAGAGTGGATGATGCTGCGCACCATACCCAGGAATATATGTTGCGCATGATGGGCTCCTCTCTGCACCCACTCCAGGGGTTGGACAGGCCCCATTTCCTGAGGTGGTTCCACCCGAGGTGGTGCAGGACCAGCAGTGCATGATGTTCCAGGTTGGATCCCAAACATGCTGAGGCTTGGTGCCACGGGCATATGAGGTGAGATAGGTGGATCTGCTGGGATCTGTCTTCCCAAATGTGCTATGGTGTTGTGGTTTTCCAAGATATATTGGTTAATCATGTACAAAATATTTCAAAATTAGTTATAAGAGCATGCATGGGTGTTCCAATTAACCCAAACCAACAAATTTGAAACAGTTGCATAGCAAACAGAACACATGCATAAATGGAACAACAGTAAGCATTTTAACAGCATGCAAGTTACACTGACAGCAACAGGCCACCGATAATGGTATTTGAACAAGGTATGTTAATATGCAACCAATTAAATATATGAGCAGTAATAGAACACATGTCCCAACAATAGTTTTTAAGAATAACATACCTGTAGTATATGAGTAATAATTATTGATGCAGATGACAGATGGGGAGAGAAAAAAGTCCATTAACAAATGTATAGGCTTCTATTTTTCACAACAGTACTGCTCAGTACTCTACTGTCTGCCCTCACTTTACATCTGCCTATGGCCCATAGCTTCTGTAGCACATACATACCTGTTAGACTGTCAACCTGTAATGGTATGGGGCAGACTGGGAGAACTATGGCTACATTACTGGTGGGGGCTTGTACATGTCAGGGTTACATACTTGACAAAGAAGGGTTACCCTGCACTGATGTATGAGTCTGCTACTAGAACACTTCACCTAGATTCCTATCTGTGTCTAAGGTGATTGGCAGCAGTGACCACTAGCTATGACAGCGTGACACTGAGAGACATGTATCGGGAAGAGTGCATGGTGTATGTACCTATCCTGCTGTCATTTGCAGGCATGGGGTTGGACAGTGGGACAGTTGTAAATGGTGTATTGGTATACCCTTCATACAGCTACTACAAACATTTCTTTACCTATACGACCTGTGGAGAAAAATATATGTTACCGCTATCTGACTGTTTCTACAAATATTCAAGATTTCTCATCTTAGTACTGCTCCCTGGATTCAAACCATGTCTGGGTGTGCTAAAATTAACAACAAGGCTATTAGTCATCACACTAAGCTACTGATGAACTGCTGTCTCTTGTTTGACTGTTTTCTGTCTAATACTCTGTGGGTTAGACAGTCTGACCTTGTAATCCTGAGATTCATGCATGACAGAAAGTCAGTGTACTGTGTATTAATCCTTTGAAATAATACAATCTGGAAAGCAAAGGTTAACACAAGGCAATGCAGCAGGGTACACACTATAATACATTGGACATTTTCTATTCAGGGTTCAGATCTTAGTGCATAAGATATGTCATATTTCATTCATATGTTGTTTCACAGCTCCACAATCTACCGTTTTGCATAATAGCCGGTTCTCAGAACAACCTCAGTTACTTCATGCTGTCAAAGCCATATTTGCTGTGGAGAACCTGTACACATTCTATTTCTACAACAATATACCAGAGTAAACACAACAGTCGGTGGTTTAGGTCTTTATTCTATTTATATGACACAGTACTTTACTACTCGATATCCTGTAGATCAATATTAGTCTGGCAAACTTTAATTTAATCATTAGACACAGAACACACTACACCTACTGGCAGTACAATTTACTCCTTCTTATTTATTTCACTATATACTGCAAGGTAGATCTGTGCTCACCAGCCTGTCGGTGCAGCCTTGTCAGTCTGTCAACATGGGCCTTGGCATTGCTAGCCCTCTTCCCCTGCAGCTGTAAAGGGAGAAAACAAACATTATGCATACCTGTCTATCACATACTCAGGTTAGGATTTGGTACAGCTATGGACGAGATGCTTACAAACTACTGGAGCATTCTGTACCCAAGCATCTTGGATCCACTAGGTCAAGAGCTCCCTCTTCCTATGCTTTAGGTCGGCATAATGATGACATACCCACTCAGTTTGTGGGATTCCAGTGGCACTGGTGAGGTTACGTGCCAGACGGTCCCAGGCCTCTGCTTTATACTGAGAGCCCTGGTACTGGCCCTGCAGCAGTCTGTCATCATGTTTTTCTATGAGGAGCCCAACCATGACCCTGGACTCCTGAATGCCCCAGTGCTGCGCCCAAAAGTGCATTCCCTCTCCAGTGCCAGACATGGTTCCTGCAGAGATCAGACTACAACAGGTTCTGGCTGTATTCCCATCAGTGCAGTTTAAATAAGGCCATATTCCCACCCTTTGCCATCATTGGATCATTTTGAAAATGCTAAGCTCAGCTAAGCAGTATGCAAATCTGCTAAGCTGAGCTGACTGCTGCTTAGTATTTATGTCTGAGCAATGCTTAAACTGGATAAGGAGAGCTGACCACTGCTAACCATTACTCACTTTTCATTTTAAAAAAATATCAGAATTATGAGTTAGTTAATCATTACTTGACATATTATTAAGTGTATATGATTTACTTTACATGACATCCCTCTATGTGCTATCATTACATTACCTTGGGGTGTGACTATACTGTATGGGACACTTGTGTATACATGGGTGATTTCAAATGTTATATGCCCTCACACTTACAGTTTGAACCAGCTACACTAACCTGGTTAACAAATATTAATTACTACAAAATTTACAAAAAAAATAATTTTAACAATGTCAAAATGAAGGGCCTGTCTTGGTACTTGAACCATGAACTGCTGTATGCAAAGCTGGGACTCTAACCACTACATTATCTCATCATTAAGAATCTGAGATATACGTTTGTATTTAGCTCCTATGAGATGTTTAAGCAATGCTGAGCAGAGGGCCATAATGCACAAACCCACTCAGCTACGCTTAAACTTAGCTTAGTATGGAAAAAAAAAGAAATTAATAAAATCACTTTAATTACATGCATCAATATTCCTTGTAAGTCATATTTGGTAATGCACTACCTGTCATTCTATCAACTGTCTGAGTCTGTATGGGCAGTATCAGGATTGAAGTCACTACATAATAGCATACATTTGAGTTTCAGACATCTAATCCTTCCCTGTATGTTATGTTGATACCGACCCTGTTCCTATATCAACTTTCTAAGTTTGTAAGGGCAATATTTATAATCTGTCCCTTTTTGTACCCCCATCACTTTATGCTTTGCCCAGTTTTTTGCTCTGAGAGGTTGAGAGATATGTCCCCCATCATTTTAGGCCTCGTCCAGATTTGCGCCTCTAAGAGGTTCAGAGTATGGTGAAAGTGCCAGCCCTGTACGGCACTTTTGCAATGCAGGGGGTGTATGACAGTACCTATCACACACCTCCTCCATTGCTTCCTATTTAAATACCTGCTTTCAGTGTCCACGGACACTGAAAGCAGTTAGAAAGTACTGTACAACACTTTGACAATGCAGGGGGTGTGACAGTACCTGTCACTCACCCCCTTCATTGCTTACTATTTAGATTTCCTGATTTCAGTATCCACAGACACTGAAAGCAATTAGAAAGTGCCGTAGGGCACTTTCAGAGTGCAGGGGGCATGTTGGATGTGCAAGCACTACTGGAAGACACCCCCCTGCACTCAGTAGTGTTTGTGTCCACTTAGCCGTTATCAGGAGCCCACCTTCATTAATATATAAGGCACTCTGCTGATAAGGCTATGCAGAAGCAGACACCATTCACTCTGTGCAGGAATAGCACTATTCCTGCATGGAGTTTATTGAATCCTGGGATATATCTTTCAACTGGTGCTATTACTTTCTACTTTAACAATTGCTATTACTTGATACTTTAACAGTTGCTATTAATTGCTACTTTAACTATTGCTATTACTTGCTACTTTAACTGTTGCTATTACTTGCTACTTTAACTGTTGCTATTACTTGTTATCACTGCTATTACTTCTAAATTGGCTTTAATGCTCTATATACTCAACAGGTTCTTTAAGCTCTGATTATAACAAAGTACACTGTGGTTTAAAAAAACTTATATGGGTTTTCTGACTGATTCTCTACAGTAGTTATTTAATATCTGTATGGAATGTGTTTTACTAGGTTATGGCCACATATATGTAACTCACTGTGATACTTAATGTACTCAAAAGTTAGTCAACATGCATGTATTATCTGGAGCTTTTCATCCTGGGCCTCCACTGAAAAGGGACCAGTGTCCAGCTGGACTTTCCCAGTAATCAAATGTAAAATAAAATAAATAAATAAAGAAAGAAAATAAAACTGATGCGGAATAAGGTGAAGTCCCAAGACTGGAAAAACTCCTTTATCAGCCTCAACAAAAAGTTGAGATCCCTCATCAGATCCTCTAAAGCTAGCTATGAAAACAGAATTGCAGCAGATAGTAAAGACAAATACCAGGTCTTCTATAGTTATGCAAAGAATCTCCACAGCAATACCCAGATTTGCTCTGAGCTACTGCACAATGGTACCTCCTATACTGAGCCAACAGATATTGCCAGTATACTGGCTGATAGATTCAGTGCCAACTTTACCCCTCTCTCCCCCTCCAAAGGACCAATCACAATACCAGTAGATTGCCAGGCACCCAGTATTACTGCTGCATAGTTTAAAACAGCACTGTCCAATGCCAAGAATACAGCTTCTATGGGACCTGACAATATCCCTGGCTGTGTTCTACATGAACTACAGAGTGAACTAGCACCTCACCTGTGAGCCCTGTTCAATCAGAGCCTCACCTCAGGCTTTGTTCCTACCGAATGGTGCACTGCTATAGTCATCCCTCTCCACAAAGGAGGAGCGACTACAGACCCTGGAAACTGTCACCCCATTAGCCTAATTTGATATGCAAAACTATGGAATGCATCATCATGGATCTAATAAACAAGGATATAGGGAATCTTCAAACTCTGGATCCCACACAGTTTGGTTTTGTGAAGGGTAGATCATGTCTGCTCAACTTGGTCGACTTCTTTGAGCCAGTCACCAGAGTTGTGGATGAAGGCAAGGTGGTTCATACAGCCTACCTTGATCTGGCCAAGGCCTTTGTTACCATTTCCCATTCAGGAATCATATAAAAACTCACTAAGCTAGGCATCAACCCCAATGTCACTAGGTGGGTTGCAAACTGGCTCACAGATAGAACCCACAGTGTGAAAGTAGCTGACTCCAAGTCAGACTGCTGACTAGTCACGAGTGGAGTCCCACAGGGTTTGGTCCTGGGTTCTCACCTGTTTGGTATCTACTTCTCGGAAGTCCAGGCCAAAACGAAAGCACTATGACTGACAAAGTTTGCAGACGATTGCAAGTTGGGAGCTATTATTAACTCCCCAAGTGATGTTGACATCCTACAGAATGGCCTCACTGAGACCGACTGATGTCAGAACCATGGCCTTAATTTCAATGCGAAAAAATGTGTCATTATCCCCTTTGGCAAAAACCCAGTTCCCATCAATGGTAGGCCACTGAACACAGAAGGCGTTATAAGAGATCTGGGAACACAGGTTGACAGCAACCTCTCTTTTGATCACCACATTACCACTGTTGTCAGAAAGTCCTTCTATGTGGCACATCTCATTACTAAGGGTTTTGCATCCACGAAGAAAAAAGTCATTGTCTCCCTCTACTCTTCCCTCATTAGGCAAATTATCTAGTACAATGCCCCATTTGGCATGTACCTCACTAGACACCTGCAACAACTGGAGAAGCCACAAAAGTACCTCACAAAGATGATCCTAGGCCTTAAACACTTGTCCTATATGGACAGACTAAAAAAAACACCAACTATTCTCTGCCTCATATCACCTACTTAGAGGCGATCTCTGCTTGACTTACAAAGCCATGTCTGACCCAGCTCTGTTAGAAATGCTACATCTAAAGAAATCCCAATCCCTCAACACCGCATGCTCCAGAGTCCTTAACCTCATTACCACAATCAGAATAATGCACTGGAGGGACAGGTTCATAACTCAGAGACTGCCCATGCTATTGAATAGACTTCCCATGCATGTCAAGCAGAGCACCTTGCTGACCCTCTTCAAGAGAAATCTTGATGAGTGGATGGGAAATAGAAAATTCACCCCAGGGATAACTCCAGTGGCTCTACTCTACAGAGGCACTGGGAACTAAGGTTGAGTAGCATGATGCCAGGGTAATCCCATGGCTAGGCTTGTAAAGGCCCCCGGGCCATTAGCCTAGTAGACACCTATGAACCTATAAAAAACTTACCTCTACCACAATGGCTGAACATGTCCTTTTGGCTGTGTTTATTACCATGGTTGGTCAGGACTGGCTGTGCTAATTTACACACCTGAGTGATTCTTTGAATCCTTACCATGTGCAATATTGGAGGAAAGCACAAGGCCTCTCCCCTGGAATGCATCATTAACATCTAGTGTAGCCACAGAGACAGCCTACCACAGTACTGTATGTCTTTATTTTACAGTTTTATGTTTGATAATATCACCCATGGAAATTTCAGAGTATATTTTTATTATTTGATTCTGTCAGATTTTTATTACTACTGTCCATTAGGTGGTGGTTTTATTTTGCAGGTTTCAGACATTTTTCATTATGCTTATCTGTTATAACCATGTTTTATTACTGACTCTGTGTCCTATAGCCATGTTTTATTATTAACTCTGTATCCCTTTGTCCTTCCAAAGCTAACAGTTAAAGTTTTCCAGTTATGAAAATGCTTTCATATTTTGCACAAACATCAATGTGGCTGTAGGGGCAGGTATGTGAAGGCCTCCACAGAATGAATAGCTGCTCTGGACCGTGAGACACAATCTCTTTTCCCTGAGGGCAACTGTAGGGCTCTTGTCTCTTGACAGTACCCAGGGTCCATTTAAATAATCAAGGGCAGGTGGTAGGGACTCACTGTCATTGATCCCTCTTAGGACTCTGTATTGTAATGCTTGGCTGATTCACAATAAACATGGTATTCCTGACTTGTTGTGTAATCTTGGCCTAGTGTTCAAAACTGAAACTTGGCTTGATGAGAATTTTGATCCACATGTGGCTGCTATTATTCCACCTGTAGCCTTGGTCATACACTCTCCAAATTCACTGAAATGAACATTTGATGGTTAGGGCTCAGGGAAGAAAGGTTCACTGAAATGAACCTTTGATGAATTAATATAGACCCAAATTGTTTCAATATTTTGTGATTAAATGTAAACACTTTATTAGACATATTGCTCCTATAACTGTGTTTGTAGCTATATATTTCATATAGTCAAGTTATCAGACAACAGAATGCTATGTTGTGTGGGTAAAGTAACCAGAAGTGTGAGTGATCATGTTTGGAAGGTATGAGTGTGAAGAGACTGCATGTAATAGGTGGTAGTAATGCTGGTTATATGTGTGTGTGTGTGTGTGTGTGTGTGTGTGTGTGTGTGTGTGTGTGTGTGTGTGTGTGTGTGTGTGTGTGTGTGTGTTTGCATGACTTATGTGTGTGCGTTTCTGTGTGTACAGTATACGTAACACGGCCTATATTAATATCAGAAATGTTTTAACAAGTGCAGCTTGACCTTCACATCTCCTTCCCGTGTGCAATTTCACAGTTACACCATGTGAACTCATGAGTGGCCTGCACTGTGGTGGCAGGACAGGTAGCTTACATCCTTCTAAGTTGGGAACTGCTGATTGAGGGCTCAGTGTCTGTTATTCTAAAAGTGTATTAGTTCTGGTTTAAGCACTTGGGCTTTAGGCCAGTTATTTTACATTAAGAAGGTTCATGGTCTGCACTCTTGTAGGAGGAGAGGCTGGACTCTGCCCTTCTGAGCTGGGAATTTCTGGTTAAAGGCTTATAATGCCTGCATATTTGAACTATTTCTTACTGAAATTGGTACACCTTGTTTGCTGTAGCATAGACTAGATCCAGGCCTGCTGAATCTAGCTTTGTTTGTATGCTTGTTGTTTGTTTGCTTGTTATTTCCCTGAAACGCTAATTCCACCTAAAATGCGGCTTTTCAGTGCTTCTGTGGATCCCTAGTGATATCTGCATTGCTTACTGTACTTATTTCCTTGTTTCACTTGAAAGAAAGTTACTGTTTGTCGTTTTTGCATTTAAGTTACCTGTAACACATTGCATTTAAGTTACCTGGCTTATGCTCACTAAATCAATTATATAAGTCAGCACTAAAAAATTAAAAGCACTACACCCTCACAAACTCCCCTTGAGTACCTCGTTCCCCATTGGCCCTTTTTTTCAATTATAAAGGAATTCCCAATACTATTCTAGCATGTCCAAAGGTCAGTTGTCAATCTCCTCTCCTGTCCAGCTGGTGAATCTGGGAATCTTGAGGCAATTACAACTGCCTCATGTACACAGACAACCCTCTCCTCCTCCCAAGAAATTCCAACACATGTGAGAGATGCAACCCTATAGCCATACTGGAGGCTAAGCTCTCTCAACTCAGTACTGGCGAAACCAGTCAGGAGGAGAAGGAAACCACACTCACTACAATTCCAGTCTCACATAGACCTACCATGACAGCAAACCAAACACATAAACACACAAACACATACTCGGAGGCTCTAAATAAAAATCTGCCTAAGCAGCAGAGACCTCCAAAGCAGACACCCAAGCAACCGCTAACCTAAAACAAAACATGTGCAACACATAGCTCACAAAGCCAGTGTGCCGAACAATCACAGCCCTTAAGGCTAAACAACACAACTGATACACTTGTAATAGGTGACTCTATCGTCAGGCACACTGACGTCCCGCTCACCAGGCTGAACAAGGAGAAGGTCACGGTGAGCTGCCTGTCGGGCGCTAGGATCCACCACATAACACAAGCACTCAGGTCACTCCAAGGCAAGTACAAATATGACTCTGTCATTGTCCATGCTGGTGTGAATGACCTGAGATGTACCTCCCTGGACTACATGAAAAGAGACATAGAGGAGCTCTCTGAGCATGTAGCCCAGGCCGGTATGACCCTGACCTTGAGTAGCATCTTACCCTCATCAAGAATGATGCCACAATATGAAGACAAGATGATCAATTTCAACAATTGGCTTAAGTATTGGTGTCATTCAAAGGGGATCCAATGCCTGTCAGCCTGGGATGACATGCTCGACAAGCCACGATGCTTCACTAGGGACAGCTTGCACCTGTCACCCCTGGGCTTTTGGATATTGGCAAAGGCTCTTGCTACCCCCATAGTGCCTTTTTTAGGCAAGGCTCAAAAGACAAACCCACCACCATAGGTATCACAAGGGATAAGAAACTAAAAGTAATGCTACTCAATGCCAGAAGTCTAAACCTCAAGATGCATGCACTCGAAACTCTCCTTAGCATGGAGAACATTGATATCTGTGCAGTAACAGAAACCTGGTTCAAGGCTCCCGAGAGCACCCCAGCACTACCAGGTTATACCTCATACCATGCTTTTCAGCCCCAAAACTTGGACTGAACCACAAAAGGAGGGGGAGTATCAATATTTGTCAAAGATACCCACACCTCCAGGTTGGTGGCACAGCACGAAGCATCAGAAACTATCCATGTGCAACTAACAGTGGGTAAAACTGCCTTCCAGTTTATAGCCTGCTACAGACCACCCTCCCAAACCCAGGAACCCCACTCGGCCTTCCTGAGAACACTGGAAAATATGAAGGTCTCTCCAAACACCATTATATTGGGCGACTTCAACTACCCAAACATAGACTAAACATTACTCTAGCTCCAATACCCTAGACCAAAGGTTCCTAGAATTTATAAACTCAAATGCTATGGAACAACTTGTTACCACTCCCACAAGAGGGGAAAACATACTGGACCTGATCATCACCAACATGGGGGCTCTGTGCTCCAGACCAGAAGTGTATCCCTCACTGGTAAGATCAGACCATAAACTAATCTCACTGGATTTTCACATCCTGACTCCACCCCCTGCCCTGAAAACCACAGTGAAAAACTTCTCTAAAGCAAATTTCACACTCCTCAAAACTGAGGTGGAATCCTTCAAAGCCCCCGGGCCTGTGGAAAATACGGCCCAGACCGCAGAATCCTTTATAAACGCATTCTATGAACACCTTCAGGAATGCATGGATCATGCAATCCCAAATAAAACCAAGACCCAATCCTCCAAAGGCAGACATCCTGTCTGGTGGACCCCAGCAATAAACAAACTATACAATAGAAGGAGGAAGCTACTACATGATAGAGCAAAATCCCAAAAAGGGAAGGCATCTCTGATCAGTATTAGCAAAAAACTACGGGCACTCATAAAATTGTCTAAGGCCAGCTTCGAAAGAAAAATTGCAAAGGACACTAAGGATAATCACAAGGCTTTCTTTAGTTATGTTAGGAACCTGGGTGGGAATTCTCAGATAAGCTCAGAATTAGTCCAAAATGACAAAAAATACACCGAACCCACAGACATTGCCAACATCCTAGCTGACAGGTTCAGCACAAACTTCTCCCCCACCAAAAGGGCAAATATCTATCCTAGCAGAGTGCTGCCCCCCTGACATCTCAGATGCTCAGGTAAGAGCTGCCCTCTCCAAAGCAAAAAACACAGCATCAATGGGACCAGATGGTGTCCCAGGCTGCGTCCTACATGAACTCCAAGAAGAGCTAAACCCAAACATAAAACTACTGCTCAATCTCAGCCTTACTACAGGATATGTACCCAAAGAGTGGCGGACAGCAACAGTGGTCCCTCTCCACAAAGGTGGTGCCTCAACGGATCCTGGAAACTATCGCCCCATAAGCCTGACTAGCTTGGTCTGCAAAGCTATGGAAAGGATCATCATGGACCTCATAAATAAAGATATTGGGGACCTACAGACACTGGATCCTACCCAGTTTGGCTTTGTTAAGGGCAGATCCTGCCTCTTAAACCTGGTTGAATTCTTTGAAACAGTCACCAAGGCCATTGACGAGGGGAAGGTGGTCCACACAGCCTACCTGGACCTCGCAAAAGCCTTCGATACCATCCCCCCCCCCGGGCATTATAGATAAGCTCACCAGCTTTAATATAAACCCCTATGTCACTAGATGGGTTGCAAACTGGCTCAAGGACAGAACCCACATGGTTAGAGTTGATGGAGCCATGTCAGACTCCAAACCAGTTACAAGTGGCATCCCACAAGGCTCAGTCCTGGGACCTCTCTTGTTCGGTATATATTTCTCGGAGGTACAGGCCAACATGGAAGGACTGTGGCTGACCAAGTTCACAGATGACTGCAAACTGGGTGCCATAATCGACTCTCCAGCCGACACAAGCATCCTCCAAAAGGGTCTCATAGAAACAGACAACTGGTGCCAGAGCCATGGCCTCAAGCTAAACGCCAAAAAGTGTATAGTCATCCCTTTGGCAAAATCAAACTGCCCACAAATTACCACATAGGTGGTAATCCATTAAGTACAGAAGAAGTAATTAGGGACCTGGGGACCCAAGTTGATAGCAATCTCTCATTTGACAACCACGTGGCCAAAGTGGTTAGAAAAACATTTTATATAGCCCACCTAATCATGAAGGGATTCACATCTAGATCAGGGGAGGTCATCGTGCCTCTTTACTCATCCCTCATCAGGCCCATAATTGAGTACAATGCCCCTTTTGGGATGTACTTTACCAGACACCTGCAGCAACTGGAAAGACCCCAAAAGTACCTCACCAAGAGGATCAAAGTGCTCAAACAGATGCCATATGCTGCCCGGTTAAAGAAACTCCAGCTCTACTCAGTGGCATACCGCTTGCTCAGAGGTGATCTGTGCCTGACGTATAAAGCCATGTCCAACCCGGAATTAATGGACATGCTGCACCTCAGAAAATCCAAATCCCATCGAGCTACGTGCTCGAGAGACTTGAACCTCAGCACTGAAATAAATAGGACATGCTGGAGGGACAGATTCATAACCCAGAGGCTCCCTTCACTCTGGAATAAAATCCCAGTCCAGGTTAGGCAGAGTCCCTCATTGACTCTCTTCAAGAGGAATCTTGATGAGTGGATGGGAGATCGTAAGTTTACCCCAGGTATCACTTCTGTGTCACTGTTAGACAGAGGCACAGTATACTAACCTCGAAAAGGGCATAGCAAAATTAATTTAAAATGGGTGGCGAAAGCCAAACACACTCTGGCTAGGCTTATAAATGCCCTAGGGCAGATAGCCTAGTATGAACCTATGAACCTATGAAACCCATGACTGAATTCCCAGAGGTAACAACATATGCAGCAATATTTGTAAAACTTAATCAAGCCTCTTGTGAACAAGTTTTATGACATAACCAAGTTAGAGGATAATTTATGCTGAATGATTTAGCTAACAATGAGAACGTCTGTATCATTAAATTAGATGAAGGAAATAATTTAGCTGTTTTGAATAGAAAATATGATGTGGATTTAATTTCAAATGTGCTTAATGATATGAGCATGTATAAAATAATTATGAAAATGGGAATTAATGAAATTATGTTTTATATCAAGGCTGTAATATTTAACTTGCACATGACAGGGCACATCAGTAATGATGTGTTTACATATTTTACAATGCAATATCCTATTTTACTTTTTCTTATCACAATAATGGTGGTGCTGTGGTAGCGTTATCGCCTCACAGTAAGACGTTGTCCTGTTCGATTCTCAGCTAAAGCGTCTTCTGTGTGGAGACATGCGTGATTGGGCATACCTTCGTTGAAGGTTGTGTGTCAGGGCTGGCAACTCGGCACATAAAAAATCAACTGCCAATCATTAGCGGATCGGAGTTCCGCTACCCCTAACCGGGAAAAGCCGAAAGACACAATAATAACAAAAATGTATGAGTTTACAGTCCTTCTTTTCAGACCTACAAAGACAAGTAAAGCTTCATTTGCAAATCTTTGAAAGTACATTTAGAGTTAAGTTTAAAACAGTGGTTTCTAAAAATTACTTATAGAAAAAAACTCCACTGACTTCATTTTTAAGTTAAAAGAATTTTTTTACAGGTATTCCAACTTCTTTCAATGATATTTGTTTTGTCACAGTAGGTATATATTATTTCTGTATAGCTGTTTTGCATTACTATGGTATTAAAGCTGTCCAATTTCATAAGGCCCCCAAAGAGCACCCTATTAACCATTTTGGTCCTTCCACTGAAGCAAGAACCAGTCCATTCATGCCCTGGTTAGGAAAAAAGCTCTGATCCATCCATACCTCAAATGAGGTGGCAGCCTATAGATCCATTCATTTCTTAGTGGAGGCAAAGGTCAGGTGCCAAGAGGCCATTATACATATAATGGACCTTTCCCTCCCCTCTTGGCCCATCCATGAACCAGCTGGTATGGTACACTGGTGCTACTGATCTAGAGAACTCTATTAGAGATGGGTTTCAGCCCACCCTCAGGTTTCGTCCCAGCTTATATGTGGCACATGTCTCATACCCAATAGCTGCTATCTGCAGTAACATAATCCTTTGATGAGGTTAGCTGTGTAGTAGGTACATTGCCTTTCTTGGTATCAGCTACTCATTCATATCCCAGATGTACTGGTCTTTCCAGTAAATGAGTTGATAGGTGAACCAAGGCCATCTAGGTCATAGTCAGGGCTTTACTCATCTATGGTCAAGGTTGTGGCAGGCTGTACATGATTTTTTAGCCCCTGTTATGTATCTTCCAACTGACCATCTCCTGCTTTCTCCTGTTATTTCATTTGGTCTTAATTTCCCCAGTACTATCCACCTCAGCTAGGACCACCTTGAATGAAAGCAGATTGGGAAGGGGATGAGAAAACACAGAACTGATCCTCCAACAGTTTCATATACATTGTCATGTGCATGAGGGATTTGTTTGTAATGCTCTAACTGAGTAGAGTTGCAGGCATCACAAACAAAATTACATGCAATGTCAATCAACTCCATATCTACATTCTAATGCTTTCTTTGTAATGTCACTCTGTCTTGCAATCATGGCAAGTGCCCCCACATAACCAGGGAATTATCTAATCATAGACAGAAATCCCTTCCTTCCTTCCCTCCTAAAGTGGGCAAGAAAAAAGCTACTCCTTCCAAGGACCCCCTGCTCAGTTCATGACTTTTTGAATTTGTTCTCAGACTGCTTGAGTAACAAAGTGAAGAGTTTATGCTTTTTGTTAGAAATAGTGCTGACAAATAATGTGTTTGTAATTAATGATGCCATTTTTCAACACTTTTCAGAAACAACTATGAGAGTTGCTATTGTCCCTTCATGTGTAAACATCACATTATTCAAACAGGAAGAGTGATTCCTCTATTCATATTGCAGTCCTTATTTTCATGTCATTTTATGCCCGTTTTATGGACAATATTTTAAATTATATAGAAGGGATCAGACAGAGTTGTATAATTTTGCAACTTATGTTAACAATGCTACTAATTTTCTCAATATGATTCTCAAATATGATATACAATAAACTGATTTCATGATACCACTACACATAAAAACTGTCAGATTCTTGACTACTATTGTTTTTTTCAAAAACTTGTTCAGGAAAAAATATACATGTATATCATGAGAACTTTCATCCAGAATTTATAATAAACCCGCCTCACAGGCAATGCATATTTCACAACTCATGTAGCTTTTAATACAATTATGGACTATCTAACTAGTGAAAGAAGGTAAATGATTGTTGTGCCAAAGTGAAAGATCAATGTTGGACTACATTTAAGGCCAATAGTCTATGAAACCATGGATCAAATTAGGAAATGTAAGTGCCAGGTGGCTGATAAAATGAAGCAGACAT
Organism: Protopterus annectens; assembly: GCF_019279795.1. NCBI lineage: Eukaryota > Metazoa > Chordata > Ceratodontiformes > Protopteridae > Protopterus > Protopterus annectens. Next base: position 242,967,084 of record NC_056750.1, read on the forward strand.
CTGCTTCAAAAGGGATAAACAATATCATGCACAAAAAACTGAAATGTTGATATCTGATAGTGTCATTCCAAAATATATAACTGATTAATCAGCATTTGGGTTTAAACAAACAGGTATTTGCAGGACAGAGCTTATTCTAAAGCAAACATTACATTGAAATTGTTTAACAAAAATGGAACGTTCAGATGTTTTGTTATGCATAATTGTGTGATAATTCTAATAGTTACATCCAGCAGCAGGCAAAACTTGCAAGTTTAGCTTTTCTGTTGATTGTAATACTTACATTGTTATTAGCACAATGTATAAACACCCTTGTTTTATATTGGAAAGAAAGGAGATAAATACAAAGAAAGAAAAAGAAAGATTGTTAATGATGTCAGGAAAAGAAATGGAAATAATAACGCTTTTTGCAAACACATTTTAAATACTGTTGATTGTGATTTTATGTTTTAAGTTTTAAAGGCTGCGTGTGCTCACTTGCAGAGGAGGAGATATGAATAATAAAGCTGAGTTTGGGATTATGACACAATTCAAACTGTTTATAGCATTTCCAGCTTGAACCAACATATCTGCATTCAACCTATACCTAATAAGATACGTAGTGCATGGAGTACAGTGATTATGGTCCTGTATCTGGAAAAAGATGAATCAGTTAAGCGCTTCTATAGTGCAAGACCTGATATTACCAAATGTTAAGCACCCCCTGCTTCAGTTGTTAAGATCAGGCATTGCACTAGGAGGTTAAACTTACCAATACTGCCTCGCTAACAACAGTGGCAGAATAAAAAATAGATATGTTTAAGCCTGCTATCTGTTCTAGTAATGTGCCCCTGACTTTTTCTTACAGAATCTTTATACTGTCTTTCTGACAGCACTCACTAAGTGCTTTATGGCTTTGAAAGCTGACAAAACACTTAATGATTTTTCCTGTAGGTGGTAATACATGGAGCAGATCCATGCACTACAAAGAATTATGATTGGGTCTCTGATTGATAATAACCCTTTATTATGTGTTCTCCTCAAGGTTGCCAAGAGTCACCTTTCGAGCCTCAATCTTGAGGTGAATTTCTTGGCATTATTATGCCAAACACATAATAAGCCAGTTATGATTAGTAACCCAATCATAATCCTCTATGTTTGAGGCATTAAGAAAGAGGGTCTATGAGTGGTTAATTAGTTCATAAACAAATTGGTATACATATATATTTATATAAGGTTGCACAACACTGCTTTATTTTTGAAGAAACATAAATAACTTATTCATTAATTTGTGGCATTTATATTTGGAATACATTGTTCTACTCTAAAATATTCAGATGGTTTTGTTTAAATTTCTAAAAATTTCAAGTGACCACATTACAGATTATATTTATGTAATATGGAGACAGAACTGTAAAATAGAAAAAAAAAAATTAAGCTTATTTCCTGCCTTTCTTGTTAAGTGGTACAGACTATTTGTACCTTCTGTGTTTGAGGGAAGCTTTTTTTCTTATAACTAGCCAGTTTTCTAGTTTCAGCACTCAAATCTGTTTCTTTGATCTCAGCACTTGTTCAGAAAAAAAAAAAAAAAAAAAAAAAAATTTTCATCTGCTTTTACTGTACTTGTGTTTTTACCTACTTCTTTTTACTTTTGCATCATCTTAAAATACTCAATTGTATTTATTACTGCTTGGTGTAACTCATTCTAAGCCTTTTGGTTTAAACACTTTGGCTTCGGACCAGTTAGTTGTTTTGCACTGAGAGGGTTTGTGGTCTGCACTGTTGTGGCAGAACAGGTAGCTTACATCCTTCTAGGTTGAGAACTGCTGATTGAGGGCTCAGTGTCTGTTATTCTAAAAGTGTATTAATTCTGGTTTAAGCACTTGGGCTTTCAAGCCAGTTATTTTACATTAAGAGGGTTCGTGGTCTGCACTCTTGTGGGAGGAGAGGCTGGACTCTGCCCTTCTGAGCTGGGAATTTCTGGTTAAAGGCTTATAGTGCATGCATATCTGAACTGTTTCTTACTGAAGTTGGTGCGCCTTGTTTGCTGTGGCATAGACTGGATTCGGGCCTGCTGGATCTAGCTTTGTTTGTGTAACTTGAGCACTAATCCAGACATTCTCTAAAGTATTCAATGGTATTTATTACTGCTTGGTTGTAACTTGATTAAAGTGTAGCTATCATTCAAGTCTTTTGGATTAAGCACTTGGGCTTTAGACCAGTTGTTTTACATTAGGAAGGTTTGTGGCAAGCACTGTGGTAGCAGGACAGGTAGCTTTCATCCCTCTAAGTTGGGAACTGCTGATTGAGAGCCCAGTGTCCAAGTGTATTAGTTCTGGATTAGGCACTTGGGCTTCAGGCCAGTTATTTTACATTAAGAAGGTTTGTGGTCTGCACTCTTGTGGGAGAAGAGGCTGGACTCTGCCCTTCTGAGCTGGGAATTTCTGGTTAAAGGTTTATAGTGCCTGAATATTTGAACTGTATCTTACTGAAATTGGTTCACCTTGTTTGCTCTAGCATAGACTAGATCCAGGCCTGCTGAATCTAGCTTTGTTTATATGCTTGTTTGTTTGCTTGTTATTTCCCTGGAAGCTAATTCCACCTAATACGCAACTTCTCAGCGCTTCTGTGGATCACTAGTGATATCTGCATTGCTTACTGTACTTATTTCCTTGTTTCACTTGAAAGAAAGTTACTGTTTGTCGTTTTGCATTTAGTTACTTGTAACACATTGCACTCAAGTTACCTGGCACTTGCTCACTAAAGCAATTATATAAGTCAGCACTAAAAATTAAAAGCACTACACCCTCACTCCCCACTGGCCCTTGTTTTCAATTAAGGAATTCCCAATATTATTCTAGCATGTCCAAAGGTCAGTTGTCAATCTTCTCTCCGGTCCAGCTGGTGAATCTGGGAATCTTGAAGCAATGTTATAACTGCCTCATGTACACAGACAACCCTCTCCTCCTCCCACATAACACAAATACTTGCGAGAGATGCAGCTATTTAGCCAAACTGGAGGCTGAGCTCTCTCAACTCAGGACTGGCAAGACCAGACAGGAGGAGAAGGCAACTACACACACCACAAAACCAGCCTCACATAATGCTACCACTCCACTGAATCAAACACATAAACACACAAAGACATACTCGGAGGCTGAGTAAAAATTTACCTAAACAGCAGAGGCCTCCAAAGCAGACACCCAAACAACTGCTACCTCAAGACACCCCACAAGCAACACATAAACCACAAAAGCAGTGTGCAAAGCAGTCACAGCCCTTAAGGCCAAATACAACACCAAACATACTTGTCATAGGTGACTCCATAGTCAGACACACTGACGCCCCACTCACCAGGCTGAACAAGGAGAGGGTCACAGAATATGACACAGTCATTGTCCATGCTGGTGTGAATGACCTGAGAAAGAGACATAGAGGAGCTCTCTGATTATGTAGCCCAGGCAGGTATGACCCTAACCCTGAGCAGTATCCTTCCTTCACCAAGAATGATGCCACAATATAGAGACAAGATGATCAGCTTTAACAATTGGCTTAATGTCTGGTGTCATTCAAAGGGGATCCAGTGTCTGTCTGCCTGAGATGACATGCGCTTACCTGTCACCCCTGGATTCGGGATATTTAAGGCTCTTGCCACCCCCATAGTGCCTTTTTAGGCAAGGCTCAAATTCTAAACCTACCACCCTAGAAAACAAAAATGGGAAGAAACTGAGGGTAATGCTGCTCAATGCCAGAAGTCTAAATCTCAAAATGCGGCCCTTCTCAGTATGGAGAACATCGATGTCTGTGCTGTAACTGAAACCTGGTTCAAGGCTCCTGAGAGCACCCCGGCACTATTAGGTTTTACCTCATATCATGGGTATCCATATTCATAAAGGATACCCACACCTCCAGGTTGAACCATCCAGGTGCAACTAACCATAGGCAAAACTGCTCTACAAATTGTAGCATGCTACAGGCCACCCTCTCAAACTCAGGAACCCCACACAGCCTTCCTGAAGACACTGGAGGGTATAAATGTATCTCCAAACACCATCATATTGGGTGACTTCAACTACCCGAATATAGACTGGGAACATTACTCAAGCCCTAACTTTCTAGCCAACGGTTCCTGGAGTTCATAAATTCAATGCCATGGAACAGCTAGTCACTGTTCCCACGAGAGAGAGAAAATATACTAGATCTCATTGTCACAAACATGGGGACAAAATGCCTCAAAATGCTCCACAATCGAAGTACATATCTCATTGGTGAGATCTGATCATAAACTAATCTCACTGGAAATCCACATCCCGCCCCACCCCAAACAAAAAGACCATAGTGAAGAACTTCTAAAGCAAACTTCACACTACTTCAAGACTGGTGGTGGTATCCTAGGCCCCCCTGAGCCAGTGGAAACCACCACCCAAGCTGAAGCCGAAGCCCCAAATGCCTTCTATGAACACCTCCAGGACTGCATGGATCAGGCAATCCCAAATAAAACCAAGACTCTTTCCACAAAGGGCAAACGTCCAGTCTGGTGGACCCCAGCCATTAACAAACTTTATAATAAGAGGAGAAAGCTATTACATGATAGAACAAAATCCATAAAAGGGAGTCACCCTGATCATTATTAGTAAAATTGCCATGGATTCAAAGGACAATCATAAGGCCTTTTTCAGCTATGTTAGGAACCTGGGTGGAAACTCCCAGATATGCTCAGAATTAGTCCAAAATGATACAAAAATCACTGAACCCACAGACATAAACAAGTCTAGTCTGCAAAGCTATGGAGAGGATCATAATGGAGCTCATAAACAAAGATATAGGGACTTGCAGACATTTGGACCCTCAAACAGTCACCAAGGCCATTGATGAGGGAAAGGCAGTCCATACAGCCTACCAAAACTTACCAGCTTAAATGTAAAACCCATGTCACAAGATGGGCTGGTGCCAGAGCCATGGCCTGAAGTTAAACGCAAAAAAATGTATGTCATACCCTTCGGAAAAAACAAGGTAACCCCAAGCTACCATATGGTGGCAATCCACACTCAGAAGAGGAAGTCAGGACCTGGGGGGGGGGACCCACAGTGACAGTGGTTTTTCTTTTCACAACATTGCCCACCTGATCATGAGGGATTCACACATCCAGATCTAGTGGTGTTCTGTGTCTCTGTTGTACTCTTATCTTATCAGAAGTACAATGATGTACAATGTCCGGGATGTATCTCAACAGAGGTGACATGTGCCTGACATACAAGGCCATGTCCAACCCAGAATTAATGGACATGAAACCACTAGAGCAAGTGACTTAAACCTTAGCACGGATATAAATAGGACGTGCTGAGGGGATAATTTATCACCAGAGACTCCTCCTGCTGTGGAATAAAAATCCCGTCATGTGTGAGGCAGAGCAAACCTATGAACCTATAAAAACACTGCATTTGTGGAAAAACAAAAGTTGCAGTATGCATAATAGTTTTAGTTTTCCTTGCTAAAAATGTAAAATGCATACTGTGCTTTATTTACATATTTGGAAGATTTTTATTAGGAAAGAAACAAAGAAAAAAAATGTTCATGTTTTCCACTTGTTCTTTTTTTTTCCCACAAATACACTGCGTTGACATTCCAAACAAAATAGTACTGAATAAACTGAAAGTTTATCAGATGCATTTTCCTTTTATGGCTTGTGAACTCAGAGAACTCACTGGCAGCTATATCACTCATGAGTTTATAATGTCAAACTGTACTTAACTGGGTGTGGGGAGAAGAGGAAACAGTTGTATTCAATTCACAATATGCACGTGTGTGTGTGTGTGTGTGTGTGTGTGTGTGTGTGTGTGTGTGTGTGTGTGTGTGTGTGTGTGTGTGTGTGTGTGTGTGTGTGTGTGCGTGTGCGTTTCGATGCATCTATGCATACAAATGCTCATTTTGCAGCAAATTTTGCCAGGAGCAGATGACAAGGGCATTTTTACAGTAAGCTGTTCTCATTTTGTTTACCAAATGTTATCTTACCAGAATGCAGTTGTAAACTCTTCACCCATATGTCTTGAAATTTAGTGCTAGCAAACCTGTAGTTTCAGTCTGTGATGAGTATTGGTTATACAGCAAAACACCTATTATTGTTAATGTGTTATTGCTGGGTCCTGGTGCATATGTTGTCTGATGCTATGCAGGTCTTTTGCCATAACAATTATATCTGATTTTAATCTCCAGTAGTACTTTCTAGTGCAAACAATATGCACACAAAGTAAGGCACTGCCCTGAGTTTTGGGACCCAAAAGACGAAAGCATGTCAGAAAAATATACATGCTATATATGAAATTATGCCTTATTCTTTTTGTCTGTCACACTGAAAAACACACATAATATGACACACTAACCTGAACAACAGGGCGGCATGCAGCATACTGAATGCATCTATCTGCAGCACACACTTGATAGATGCCTTTTTCCAAGCCATGCAAAGTGCACTACCTAAATAAAAGGACTAAGCAATAGTACCACTGGAATATCTCAGTGCTGATATATGAAACATTGCCGTGGTGTCTAGTCTGTCTTTATTTCTCTCTCACTCTCTCTCTCACACGCAAACACACACACACACACACACACACACACACACACACACACACACACACACACACACGTAAAGTGTGACTGGGGGGTAACTCATTCAGGTGTACCACATGTACACTTCTACTTTGACTCTCTAGGTCTGTGTGTTTCTTCACAGCAAATAGCCCTGCCTGTTTGTAGTTTGTCAGTATATAGGTTGAGGTAAAAGTGACATCATTTATGTCTTTATTGAACATGTTGCTGTGATGAAAAGATGTGTACATACAGGACAGAGGGAGCATTGCACAGTAAATTATTGTAATTATGCACAGCTTTTAACCAATTACTTCCAGAACCACGGACAAAGTAAAAATAATCAGAAGAAAACCTATAGATGAAGGATTTATTTATTTGCAGTTCATTAACCAGGTAACCATACCCCTCAACCTCTTAGTGCAAGAAATCTGGACAAAGTCTACCAAAATGGGGGGACAAAGGCCCAAAAACAGGGGCATTTTTTAAATATTGCTCTTATAAACTTAGAAAGTTGCTAGAGTACCAGAGTTTGTTTTGACATACATTTTATGAAGGATTTGTAGTCTGAAACTCAATGTATGTCATTATTTAGTGACTTTAATCCTCAGATGATCCCAGTGATTTGTCAGAAAAAAACACAAATTTTATGAGGTACTGACCAAAAATATAAGCCAAAAATCTGGACATTCTGTGAAAATCTGGACAGTTGAGTGGTATACTGTTGACCCTTTCAATCACAACTTAGGAATATTAAATATTACAAACGTAGGCATAACAATGTAATATCCAGTCATTGGAATTAATAATTAAAAGCTTAAAGATAGTACCTGTACACCATAAATAGGGAATGATGCTTAAAAATGATACAATACATTGTCTGAAAAGTTTAGATTAGTACACGGTCTTATAAATATCCTTGGGCAGACCCTTGAGAAGAAAACCAAGCTTGGAAGCTCATTGGTGAGCATCAGTTACAACAAGTGAGGAACATGTGATTAGTAAAGTTGTAGACAGTGAGAAGAGAAGCTTCACAAAAACAGTTAAGTATAGAGTCTTTCTGTAAATATTATTTAGTGCAGCTTTGAAAGATTGTAGGCTTTGGTTGCTTTTCAGTTAATTTAGAAAGTTGTTCCATAAAACAGGGCCTATTCTGGAAAAGACCCTTTCCCCTCTAGCATTCTTAAACATTGGGTGGGTAAGTACCCCACATGCTTCTAAGTAACCAACATCTCTAATTAGCAGTTGCCTTCTTAGTGTTGTGTATCAAACAGTCTGAAGAATTTTGTAAATCACTGTGGCATAGAGACAAGTCTCTCTGTCAGTTATGGTAAACCATTTAATTGGTTTTAATATGTCACAGTGATGTGTATTTTTGTCTGTCAGTAGATCACATTTGAATATTTTGTTTTGAATGATTTGCAGCTTTTGTGTATTTGGGGCAGAGTATAGGTAGAACACAGGAAGTCTGTATTATAGTTTTGTTATTAATATGCTTTTGGCAATGGCTAAATGTAAAATGGGAGACAGTAAGGGGAGATATGCCATCAGAGCTTCATTTGAGTTAGGACCTTCGATTTTATTTTTTCAATATGCTGGGAGAAGTTAAGTGAATGTTTTAGTGTGAGGCCAAAACACTTTTGCTGAGCAACATTAGGGATGGAATTTCTGTTATTCTCGTTGAGTAGAAAAGGAGGGCAGGAAGCAAGTTTCTTAGGGGTAGCAAAAAGTATTACACTAGTTTAAGTGGTAGTCAATAACAGTTTATTGCTAGATTACCAAAAGTCTAACTTAGAGAAGCTTTTTTTCCAGAGATTGATATGAATTGATTGATTCTGTCATTAAGATGCCATCCATATTGTGATAAGGTTATGTAAGTCTGTTTCAATATCATTAATAAAGATGGAGAACAGAAGTGGCCCCAGGACAAAGCCCTGTGAATCCTTCGGATTCAGTGTAGCATTTTTAGAAAATGCACGAATGTTTCTAAAATCTTTATATTATTCAGCTGCAGTATTCAAAGAGCAATAGAATTTCAATTAATAGGCATTTTTAAAAATGAAAATTAACCATAGCACCAGATCCTATTTCTTTATTCTAATGATTGCACATTGTTTCTGCAAGATGGCTTATATCATGACTGCAAAGGCCTAATGGACTAAATCAATCACCGAGTTAACAAATGTTAAATGAACTAATAAATAAGCAAATAACTAAACAATTATCCTTGCCTCTTCACAAATCAAACATGTTCTGAGAGGTTCTGTAAAAGTATAAGCTAAAAGCAGGACATATCTGAGAATCAAGGATAATTTATCTATCTTTGGTAGCATTTTGCTGCAAAATATGGCCTTTTAGGAAATATGATAGGTAACAGTAATGCTTGCAAGTATGGCCATCCATTTTAAGTGTTTTTTTCCCATTCTGAATATATAGAGTAATATACATTTGAATGTTATCCTTCAAAATATATATGCTTAGTGTTACACAGTACAATAAAATGCTTTTTCTGCGGTCTGTCACTTGCTTATTGCAAACATGTTACTAAGCTATTTGCTTATGCAGGTTAAGTTTATTAAACCTCAAAGCTTCTTTAAAAACTATAGTTAAGAAATGTCAACTGGGATAACATGTATTGCATAGCTTACTACTGGAGGTAACTGACCTGATACTATGAGTCCTGGTACTTCAACTCTAATAAAAAAAAAAAAAGTAGGACTTAGTGTCCTATGTTTAAAGTATTCTTGTTGGTTGGGGGGGGGGGGCTCCCATACCTCCTGCTACGTACAAATATTAACTCAAAGATGTTATCTCAGAGGAGAGGGAGAAATCCAAGCTGCTCATAATTTTGTAGTTATATGTCTCCTCCAATAGTCCTTTTTTGTTTTCTATTTTTTTTTTTTTTTCAGGAATTAAATTGCAGTCTGTAGACTTTCAGTGGGCATGTTATGTGTTATGTCTGGTAAAACAGCAGATGCAAGTTATAATACAGATGCAGTGTTTATACATCCAGTCACACCTACCACATACAAACAGAAAGTTGTTCTACATAAACAGTGAATGAATGCGCAATATTTACTTGCTTCAGACACAGTCTAGCTTCTGAAATGTCATTGTCGTTATTTTAAAAAACTGCTGTTTGTGAGTTTTGTAATTTCCTTTGCAGTGTCAGTTATGTACTACTGACACATCTATTATCTTTAGACACTGATATTCAATGTCTGTAGCTACACTCCTCTCAAGTGTTCATGATTCTCAGGAACATCCATGATTTTGGCTGCAAATTTTGTGGACACCTTCTAAACCTGGTGGCTTTTTGAGAAAAGATGAATGATTGCACTCACTACATAATAACAATAACTGTTCCTACAAACTATTTTGAATTTGGTAAATGTATGTTAATTCATAGGTTCATAGGTTGGTACTAGGCTATCAGCCCTAGGGCCTATACAAGCCTAGCCATAACAATTCCCTGGCTATTTCTTCCCACACTATTTACTTCCCTGGACCCCTGTCTAGCAGGGTGACTGACGTGATCACCGTGGTGAATTTCCTTTCTCGCATCCAATCGTCAAGGTTCCTTTTGAAGAGGGCCAAAGATGCACTCTGCTTGACATGTATGGGCAATCTATTCCAGACTCTGGGGAGTTTCTGGGTCAGGAACCTATCCCTCCAGCATGTTTTGTTTATTGTGATGACAAGGTTTAGATCCTTGGAGCGTGCGGCTCTGAGGGATTGGGATTTCTTTAAGTGTAGCATGTCCAACAGCTCTGGGTTTGACATGGCCTTGTATGTTAAGCAGAGATCGCCTCTGAGTAGACGATATGCGACAGAGTATAGCTGGAGTTTTTTAAGGTGGTCAGCGTAGGGCATCTGCTTTAGGCCTGTGATTCTTTTAGTGAGGTATTTCTGCAGCCTTTCCAGTTGTTGCAGATGTCTTAAGAGGTACATACCAAACGGGGCATTGTATTCTATAATGGGTCTAATGAGGGATGAGTACAGTGGGACAATGACCTCTTTTTTTCTGGATGAAAAGCCCTTAGTGATGAGGTGTGCCACATAGAAGGATTTCCTGACTGTTGTGGCAATGTGGTTATCGAAGGTGAGACCACTGTCTACCTGTGTCCCTAAGTCTCTTATCACACTTTTGGTGTTTAGTGTACTGCCACCTATATGGCAATTCATGGATACATGTTTTTTCCCAAAGGGGATAACTATACATTTCTTGGCATTGAGCTTGAGCCCATGGCTCTGGCACCAAGCATCTGTTTCTGTAAGGCCCTTTTGTAGAGTATCCACATCATTTGGGGATTCAATAATGGCTCCCAGTTTGCAGTCATCTGTGAACTTTGTTAGCCAGAGTCCCTTAGTGTTGGCCTGTACTTCAGAGAAGTAGATGCCAAACAAGAGCGGTCCCAGGACTGAACCCTGAGGTACTCCACTTGTCACTTGTCTGGAGCTGGATTTGGAGTCGGCTACCTTTACAGTGTGGGTTCTATCAGTATGCCAGTTAGCAACCCATTGGGTGACATAAGGATTAATGCCCAGCTTAGTACATTTATCTATGATTCCAGAGTGGGGGATAGTGTCAAAGGCCTTGGCAAGGTCTACATAGGCTGTGTGGACCACCTTACCCTTGTCCATGGCTCTGGAAACTGATTCAGAGAAGTCAATCAGGTTCAGGAGACAAGATCAGCCCTTCACAAACCCAAACTGGGTGGGGTCCAGTGTTTGAAGGTTGCCAATGTCTTTGTTTATAAGTTCCATGATAATACGCTCCATGGCCTTGCAGATAAGGCTTGTCAGACTGATGGGATGGTAGTTTCCAGGATCCAAGGTGGATCCCCCCTTGTGAAGTGGGATAACTGTAGCTCTGCGCCACTCAGTGGGCATGAAACCTGAGGTGAGGCTATGATTAAACATGACACTTAGGTGAGGTGCCAATTCATATTGTAGTTAATGTAGTACACAGCCCAGGATGTCATCTGGTCCCATGTATGCTGTATTCTTAGCTTTGGAGAGTGCGTTTTTTTTTACCTGTGTGGCCGTTATTACCAGAATTTGGCAATCTTCCGGTATTGAGATGGGCCATTTAGGGGGTGAGAGGGGGGTGAAGTTGGCACTGAATCGATCTGCCAGGATATTGGCAATATCCTTGGGATCAGTATATTTAATGCCATTCTGTTTTAGCTCAGAGCAGATATGAGCATTTCCATTTAGATTTTTGACATAGTTATAGAATGTCTTGTGGTTGTCTTTGGAATCTTTGGCAATTTTATTTTCGTAACTAGCTTTGGAGGATTTTATGAGGGATCTCAGTTTCTTACTGAGGCTGGTAAGGGAGTTTTTTGCATTCTGGGATTTTCCTCTTTTCTGCAACAGTTTCGTCCTTTTGTTGTAAAGTTTGTTTATGGCAGGGGACCACCAGATTGGCTTCCTTTTTTTGGATGAGAGCATCTTGGTTCTATTTGGGATGGCATGATTCATGCATGAGTGGATGTGCTCGTACAGTGCCTTAGTGTAGGATTTAGCAGTTGAACTTTCAGTTCCCATCTGCATGGGTGTCATGAAGTTTGTCACTTCTGACTTGAGTAGCATGAAGTTGGCTTTGGAGAAGTTTTTTATGGAGGTCAACTTTTTAACTTTATAATACCAATATTTTAGAAGTGTCTCTTATCTGAGCCTTTACTCTGAGTACTTTTGCTTTTATCCCTGATACTTAGGTATGAGGTAGAGAGCTGAGAAGCTGAACTACAAATCCTGTCAATTGTTGCAGGTAAATTCAGTCTGCAGCTTTCATCCTCCTCCTTTTGTTTAGGCTCCCTTGTTTATATCTTACGCATTTAATATACTTTCATTTTTTTCTCTAAGGCAGAGCATGAAGCAGACAGCCCTTACTCTCTGTATCTCTTTAAATAAATGCTCCTATGCATTACCTCTAGCTCTTACTTTGGTTATTTACGTGTGCAGACAGATCAGCTTAATCACAAGGATCCTTTTTTAGTCATTTCTCAGTCACATCAACATAAATAACAAGAATTAATATTCTTGCATACACATTTCACTACTTGTTTCCCACCAACTTCTAAATATTCTGCACATAAACTTCCTTGGTGTCTCAACCCATTCATGAAGTATGTTCTGAAACACAGCACAAACACGGCAGGGTATGAATTCACATTAAAGGTATTTTGGTTAAGGTGTTTATCTCACAAACATAAGATACAGGGTCTGATTCTCACCCTTGGTCATTGTCTCTTTATTGACTAGGCATGTAATACTCTGCAGTCTGGTTGCCTAATACTTACTGTGAACCTACACTTGTTTTTATATATATATATATATATATATATATATATATATATATATATATATATATATATATATATATATATATAGCTATTCCACAGTGTCCTGACATTTGCCTTTTGTGTCCATGGAAATAAATACAGAAATACAGAAATAGGTTTAACCTTCTACTATGACCTTTGGAACTGTTCCCATCTAGATTTCATAGACTTCCTTTTGACGGTGTATGTGCAATATCTTTCCTGAAATTCTAAACTATGTACTGCAACCTAGGAGCAGCACTTTTAATCAAGTTTCATTTATGTTCACAACATTAGCCTCTTTCTTTGACTTGTGATGTTTCTCACTCTGTACCCAAATGCTTGCTGGAGTCTCTCACTGTACTCCATCCCCTAGTAGTGTCTTCATGTGCCCCCTAAAAATTTGCTACCCTTCTCTGTTCTCCAGTACTGACCACCTGTTAGTACATATATCCAGGACTGAAATGTTTCAATTTCTTAATTAGTGCCTCGATATATATATATATATATATATATATATATATATATATATATATATATATATATATACACACACACACACACACATATATATATATATATATATATATATATATATATACATATATATATCTAGATGTATGTATATTCTGTTCTGTAAACTAAAGATTGGGATTCCAAGAGACTAAGAAATGTAAGTGTTGCCACTTTTTGATGTAGACTAAGCTAGATATTAAACTTTTTCACAGTTGATTATATACCACATCCAGGATAATGTTTAATTAATGAATTTTAATTAACCAAGAAATTCAGTTACTCCACAATGGAGAATTTTTATGTACAGCAAATAAACATGTTGCAAATGCATATATTTCAGCTAGTCAGCAAATGCATATATTTCATCTAGTCAGAGAAAACATGTAGGACATACCTTCATTGGGCTACAGGTTTATTTAAATAAATGATAGTTACATACAGTTAATAATAAGTCAGAATTTTTGTAAACACAGCTCCATCAGATTAAATGAATGAAAACTAGAAGAGCTATAACAAATGAATGGAAATTAACCCAAACTGTCCTGACAAAGCTTTATTTGCTCCTTTCTTCTGTGTTGTAGAGCATGAATTGTGAACCAGACCCTGTTCCAGAATTGAGAATGTTACATAAGGTTGTCCACTAGAGTTGCACAGCTGCTTCAAGTAAAAGATAATAGAGGTAACTGAATTTGAATTCATACAAACAAAAGTGGATTACTTACGTTTCACACTGGCTTGAACTTGGGACCTCTGTAAATCTAAGATCAGGAGGAGCTTTGGCATACTGGACAGGAAATATGCCCCCAAGTATTGCATCTCCATGTTTTGTGTATCCCTCAGTATTCCAGCTCATAAGAGAACAGATCCCTTCTATGGTATGAGGAACAGAACAATAGTAAATGAACATTAACACTGTAGCACATAGCATTCTGTGCAACATCATCTGTTCCTTCCACTAAAGCAATACCATCCTGCCCTGAGTACAACTACTGACAAGGAATATCTTAACATTTTATCATGCACTGAGCATGTGTCTCCTGAAGAATAATAAACAAATTATCACTATATCATCAGAGAAACATGAATCGTAACAGCATAAAATAACTATGCACTTATTATGCATTAATGACTATCATTTCAGTATCAGTAGTTATTACATATTGTGTGAGTTACAGTATAAAAGTGCTGTGATGTAAAACAGAGAAATATGTAATAATATTGATGATGCTTTATTACTTTTATACTTTCCTGAAATTCCTTGAAAAAAAAATTTAGCTCAAGATAAGCTAGTAATTATATGCATTATCCATCTAATTATAAAGATTAATAACTGTTATAGACAACCTGAAAAACAGGTGTTATAACTATATGTGGACATAGCTCAAGGCAAAGCGTGCATATGGAATAGTAGTAACATAAGGTAATCAGCTGTATGAAATTTTACAATTTATTTAACAAGCTGTACCAAGTTGCAAACCTAACTATACATTATATACGCATCCTGCTATGTTTCCCAGTGTAGTTTAATTGACTCTTAATGAAAACCATATTGTAAAGAACAGCATTTAAGGATGAACATGTTGTGTCAGTGGATAAAACACAATAATTATTGTTAATGACTTTATTTTAGTTGTGCAAAATACCTCTCTAAGAATATTGTCCAGATAACCAGACTAAAATCAGCATCATTAGAAAATGTGTATGAAGGATCTTACTGGGACCACTCCCGGGGTCTGGAAACAAGCAAATGCTTAATATAGAAAAGTTAGCTTAGGTCTTACTGTTTGTACTATTCATCACCACAGTGTGTAAACAAAACATAACATAACATATGCTTAGGCACAGCAGACAATCATCTCATTTCCATTGCTGTAAGGAGTGGTGTTTTCAGTGTTGCCATCTATTGTTTTGTTTTAGATAGAATTATTCTGTCTTATTTCAGTTGAATCATTAGCATTTTGTAAGATTCAGTTTACTTAGAATGTATCTATCAGTGATATATTATGCTTACCATTTTATTATTAATAAAACACAACTATCTTATAAAAGTGCAATAACTACACTGTAGAGATTTTCCCAGATGATGTACCACTCACGTTAAAAAAGAATTTGCCTAAGAAATCTGATTTAATCATGGGACTTGTTAGCTAGTGAACATAATGGGTCTATAAATCTTTATGTTTAAATCTGGAAAAACACTGTTTCCTATAAATAGTGTAAAAGGTTTTTATTTTATTTTTATTTATTTTTATTCTTTATTTTTAGTTATTTTATTTTTATTTATTTTTATTCTGTATTTTTTGTGCGCTGGGATGGGCTATACCTCTGAACTGTACAGATTTTTGCAGAATGTTCAGATTTTTGTCTCATATTTTTGATCCATGTTTCATAAAATAGTGGTTTTCTAGGAAATCATTGGCAAATCATAGAAGATTTAAGTCAGAAAATAATGACAGACATTTGACTTTCAAACTTCATACCGTTCAGAAAATTCATGTTAATGCAAAACCTGTTGGCAAGGACACCACATACACAAATGTTGTAGATATAGCCAACCTACTGGCTGACAGATTCAGCGAAAACTTCACCCCTCTGTCCCCCAACCAGTAAATCAGGACATCCACAGTACCTGCCCCCCTCCCTTATCTCGAGGGAACAGGTCATCACTGCCCTCTCGAAGGCAAAAAATACAGCCTCCATGGGACCTGATAATATCCCAGGCTGCATCCTACATGAACTCAGGCATGAACTTGCAGCACCATTAAGCACCCTATTCTACCAAAGCCTGAGTATCGGCTTTGTCCCAGCCAGGTGGAGGACAGCCACTGTCATCCCTTTACACAAAGGTGGAGCATCCATGGATCCAGGAAATTATAGACCCATCAGCCCAACTAGCCTGATCTGTAAGGCCATGGAATGGATTATCATGGACCTCATTAACAGGGACATTGGCAAACTCCAAACACTCGACCCCCCACACAGTATGGCCTTGTCAAGGGGAGGTCATGTCTATTAAATCTGATAAGACTTCTTTGAGGCAGTCAACAAAGCCATGGACAAGGGGAAAATGGTGCACACTGCCTACCTTGACCTGGCCAAAGCCTTCAACACTATTCCCCACTCGAGCATAATAGATAAACTCTCTCAGTTAGATGGGTAGCAAACTGGCTCACTGATAGAACCCACCTAATCAAAATAGGGGAAGCCACCTCAAGCAATACACCCGTAATGAGCGGTGTACCCCAGGGATCAGTCTTGAGGCCTCTGTTATTTGGGATATAATTTTCTGAAGTACAGGCCAAAACCAGTGGGCTATGAGTGACCATGTTTGCAGATGACTGCAAGCTGGGTGCGGTCATCAATTCCCCAAGTGATGTGGATGTCCACCAGGAGGGTCTCACCCAAACAAATGACTGGTGCTAGAAACATGGCTTCCAGCTGAATGCCAAAATATGCATCATCAACCCTTTGGAGAGAGTGATGTCCTCACATATTATCACATTAATAACAATGAGGGATTTGGGTACCCAGGTTGAGAGCAACCTGACTTTTGACTACCATGTTGCTCCCATTGTATGGAAAGCTTTCTACATGGCGTACCTCATAAGTAAAGGTATCTCATCCAGGGACAAGGAGGTCATAACATACCTGTATTCTTCCCTTATAAGGCCAATTATTGAGTACAATGTCCCCTTCGACATGTATCTCTCAAAGCACATGCAGCAGCTGGAGAGATCACAGAGGTTCCTCACCAGAAGAATTGAGGGCCTCAAACACCTACCCTACACAGATAGGCTAAAAGCCCTGTCCCTCTACTGAGTTTCATACAGACTCCTCAGAGATGACCTCTGTCTGGCATACAAAGCAATTTCAGACCCTGCCTTGGTGGGACTTCTGCATATCCGCAAGTCAAGCTCCATTCAAGTAACCCACACGCATGACCTCAACCTGGTCTGTGACATCAGTAAGACTTGTTGGAGGGACAGATTTGTGTCCCAGGGACTCCCCCATCTGTGGAATAGATTCTCCCTCTCCATGCCAAGCAGAGTACCTCATTATCCCTTTTCAAGCGCAACCTGGATAGCTGGATGGGAAACAGAAAATGCACCCCTGGGATTACACCTGTATCCTGCTGGACAGGGGCTTTGGGTGCTGACTTGTCTAAACATGGGCTAAACTCTTGGCTAGGCTTATAAGGGAATCAGGGCCAATAGCCTAGTAACTTCCTATGATCCTATGATCTTACGATCTATCTACTTTCTAAGTTTGTAAGAGCAATATTTAAAAATTGTCACTATTTTTGAGCCTTTGTCCCCCCGATTTTAAGGCTTTCTCCAGATTTCTTATCCTAAGAGGTTGAGAGGTATGCTGGGACTCATTTTCAAAAAAGACCCAAGGAGAATAGCTTATTTATATGTTTATTTATTTATGTTTGCTTGTTTGCATTTGTTAACCGGGTAAGAGCACTATTCTGCATGTACCTTTTTCAGACTAAGCAGGCCTTGATTAACTGGCTTGCTCAGAATCATTCAGTAGGCAGATGGAAGCTGATGGAATCAAACCTTAGACTAGAGAAACAACTGTTTAACATCTCATAACCTTCATCCTGTGCACTAACTGCCACACAAATGACAGCAATAATAAAGGATATCCAATGCAAAAGTGTACAATGTGAGTACTGTGAAATACAATAAAATGCCAACATTAAATTATAAAGCTCAATATTAAATATCTGTGATAATAAACTTATAAAAGTGAAATCTGGTTAACATAAGTGCTATAATAAAATCTGTGCTACAGCAATGGCCATGTGTACGGACAGAATATGAATCACTTATTACTTTAGATGAGAATATATGCAAATCAACCTGGCAGAATAACAGGGAGGACCATGTAAACTGACATTTATATACTTTAATGACCTAGTCTTGAGTAGTAACAACTGAATTGAGTAATATTAATAACAATACTGGTACAGTGTGAGTGAGGACAATGGCAAAAAAGGAATATAACTGAAGCAAAGAAGAAAGACTTGATATATAGTAACAGCAAAGAGGGAAGACTTAGGATATATCAGCAAAAAAACCACAGAAACATGGAAATGACAGCTGTAGCTTCAGAAACTACAGGCCTACTCAGTGCATGTAGAATAACAGGCCAAAGGCATTCCTAAAGGGTGTAG
Organism: Protopterus annectens; assembly: GCF_019279795.1. Lineage (NCBI taxonomy): Eukaryota > Metazoa > Chordata > Ceratodontiformes > Protopteridae > Protopterus > Protopterus annectens. The sequence goes on from NC_056750.1 coordinate 242,985,678, forward strand.
TCATAATCTAATGATGGACAAAACCTGCAAGCAGTTTGGAGGAAAAGACAAGGAGAAACTGCATAGGATGAGGTATCAATTACCTGTATCCCTTGTCGCTGAGGGACATAGAGATCTAAGAATAGTCTGTCAGGAGTTTCTTCTTGCATTCTGTAAGGATCTTCCTGAAGCCACATGGTAGCTTGTTCTGGACACTAGCACTGGAGATATGAAAGAGCACGTCTAAAAACTGATTATGGCCTCCAGTATGGTACATGAGCTGCACTCCAGTAAAGTGGAGGTTTGTACATAGTTGGCACAAGGAATAAGTGTGTGAGAGATGAGTGTGGTGGGTATAAACAATGACAGGGGAAGTGCAAGAGGAAGGAACTGTCTGTAGGTAAAGCACCACAGTTTATATCTCTGTATAAGTTACAGCAGCAAGTACTAGATGAGGTAAAAATGTGCAAACTTGGCAGTTTTGTAGATTTCTTCCATTTTTAGATTAACTATGGGAAAAGAGGCCTGTAAGGATACTATTAACATACAGGAACTTTGAAAAGATGAAAGTGGATACGTTTACTTTTTGTATCTGTCAAGAGGAATTTTTAAGGCAATATACACCATCAGGGAATTAGTTATACTTTTTACTGTTTTTCTATGTGCAGATCCACTGATAATGTAAGATTTGCTCCAGACTACATGATGCTGGTAACTTATTCAGTGGTAATACATATACTGTTTTGATGGCCCCATCTAAGGAGTGTTTTTTAGGTAGTTGGTGATACAAAACATCATTGATCAAATTTTAATTATGCTTAAGAGTAGAAGAGAGCTTTCTATCCATTTTCAAACTTGGTGACCCTTCGTGGAGTGTGAACTGTGCTATATCCAAAGACTTGCATCTAAGTAGGATGCCTGTACCATCAGCATACTGGATGTCATGATACTGGAATGAGAGGTGGTGAATATACAGACTTATAAGTAATCATCCCAAAATAGGGAGGAGAGGGACTCTCTTTTTAGAGACGGGCTTTGGCAAGCCCAACATAAACTATTTTACAGTATACTTCCAATTGTGAAGAAAACTTTAGAACAATCTAAGAATGCTGTCTTTTAACCAAAGTTCAGGGAGACAAATAATGGGAAGGGCAGATATTGTGGATTACTTCGCTTGGTGCATCAAGAGACTGACACCCTTTCCAAACGTTCTGTTGCAGCATAGCTTTCTTGAAGAATTGTAAAGTAGTTAGATTTGTGGTCTTGAATGGACTTGTTCCATTGTTTCTTTAGCTTCCTATATTGCTGAAGTAGGTAAGACTTTCATTTTCTAAATCTGATCTGTGAATTGTCCCCCAGAATCACTAAACTCGATGTTTGTAGGGCATGCTTGACTCTATAATAAAATGGAGGCAAGACCATCATGAACAATATGTATATCTTTACTAAAATAATAAAGATCACCATGAACAGATGAAAGCTGTGAAGGATCACCCAGTTAATGGATTGCATTAAGTGGGTGGTCTGCCATGGCTTTCTTTCTTTCTTTATTTATTTGTTTTTCTTTCTTTCTTTCTTTGGTTGGTTTTATTTTTGAAACTTCTAATTCCATTCTCTTTATGAGTGGGCATCTTTAGTCATTACAGTCAATATTTGATATGATATCGTGGTTGGTAAGAGATTCTATTAAAAGACCAAAGGCAGCTATGTCAGTATGGTGAGAAGAAAGGACCCGGTCAGTAACACTTGTGTTTCCTGTCCTCTTACTCGTATGAGTAGGAATAGTAAGCAAATGGGTTAGGGTGGACAATTGTTCAAACACTGGGTTAGAAACAAAACTGATATTCCCAAACAAGGACTTCAGTATTGGTGTTTTACATTAATATGTTTTCCACGAGATTCTGTGATTTTTGGGACCAGCTGTGTTGGCTTTTATTATGGTAGTAAGGCTAAGCGGTAAACCAAAATACAGATGGAAGAATGAGACAATACACCAAGCCATAGTTAAAAGTAGTTTAATAAAAAATCAGTTACTCACAAAAATCACCAGCTTAATCATCTTGCACATTATACTAAATCAAGCAATCAATTAATCAGTCAGATCAAATCAAATTAAATCAAATCAAGTCATGATCAATCCGGCAACTGGAATCCAGATGCATTAATCAATCAATCAATCAATCAATCAAATTAGAGTAAAGTAAGCAACTTAAATCCAGATGCATGAAGGGAAGTCAAGCACTGGTTATCAAACCTGAGTCCTGAGACAAGAAAGAAAGGGAGGAAGGTCAGCAAACCAAACAGCAACCCTGGATTATATACACAGAAGTGAACATGCAGTACTTTTTGGAAATTTACAGCTGTTGAACTGATACTTTTTGGAACTCTAATAACATTGATTATAAATAGCATGTAGGTTTCTGAAACATATGCAAAAACATTATGTTATTTTATTTTCTATTTTTTAATTTATTTTAACATACTAACTTCCCAAATCTGCTCAAAAACATATATCTGTGAAGCTTGGGTCGGAGGTTAGGGTAATGATTAAGGCATTTACCTCACAGACAGGAGGTACTGAGTTTGATTCTCATCACTGGAAGAGAAATTGGTCAGGCTTAAAATAGCCAACAAGGACAGCTAGCCCAGTTCTTATCTATGTCTACTTTCACTTTCTAAGCACACTCCTGATACACAGGCATGGGGTTGCAAAGCTCATAAGTTGCAGCTTTGCAATTAGTATATTTGTCTCATACATTTTATAACAATGCAAGACTGTGATTGATTAATGCAGGAATATTAAAAACATGCTCACTAATAATCATATTCTAATCGGCTAACAAGCATAATATCTAATTAATGCAAATTTATGTTTTTGATATTCACTTTGATGTTTCATACCCAACCTTGAAAAAAATAAAATAGAACAGATATAGATGGTGTCAAGTTTAATGGACTGGCGAAACCTGGCAGAAAGTTCAATATTTTGGTTAGAACATAAGAGGTAAAATAGTAACTACATCTGTACTTGTATTCAGGGAGTATTTATTGTTAAGCATGGAATATTTTATGCTATCTTTAATAGATACAACAAGTACCCCAGCTGTTTCATGAGATTTATCCTGACTGCAAAAAACTACAACTAGGGATACTGACCTGACAGCTGGGAATAAATTATTTAAACCTAAAAATAAATTATTTAAACCTTAAAGGAATGCATGACATCTGGGTCATGCCTCTCTGATGTTCACCCTTAATGCACATATTGCACGCACTAATATATTTATACTTTTCAATCTAATTGATTTGTGGATGTTTTATGTTTGATGTATGGGGTCGAGATTTGTACATGTTGGTTTATACAGAAATGGAGTGAGGGACCATGGAGTTTTTTTTTTTTAAGTTTTTTGAATTATAAGTGCAGTTCAGTTTTACTGTTTATGTAGCTAATAGCTATAGGAGAGTGGAGGAACCTTTTATAACTAGGGTATTCATTTTCAGTGGTTGTATAATCATAGATCTATATTTTAAGTGAGAGATATGGGGCGTAGGATTTTGGCACCCTTAACATGTCTTTTGTCACTTTTTCAGTTAGACTACATTTGTACATGTTTGCAATTTTCTTTTTATGCTATTGTATTAAGTGCTTCTGTTTTTGTGGGGTTTTGTCTCAAAGAATCTATATAATCTATGAGACTATAGAGGCTAGAAAGCATTGTATTCACTACACTCAGGCCACATTGCACTGAGTACTATTGTTTATGGTCCTATGCAGTCCTGTTTCTCTGTCAAGTGTGAGTACTACTTTTAAAATATTGTACTGACTGAGTCACATATACTATGAGAAACTGTAGTTAATCTCCCTAGGAGTACAGGTATGGCACTGGTCTAGCTAAATAAACTTTAAGTCTATATATTGTGCTCAATTTATAATTTCAATTGTAGCAAGTATAATACTTGCAGACATTTACATTTAACTCTTCTCTGTCTAATAATTTGCAGATATTTTATAAGTGTTATAAATCTGTTGTCCTGCTGTAGCCTCATACAATCTGTTCCCATTTGCAGTATAACAGGTAATTCTAACTACTCTGGAATTATAACCATTTTTATTTTTCTTTCCTTTATTTTTTCAGTCTGTTGAGCTAATTCTTCCTGCTCTGCAACCTATTTCTCCCACACCTCGACTCTTCAGCTGCCAAACTTTCACCCCTGAAGCCTCAGTCAGCAGTGATCCAGAACAGAACTATTTCTGCCTTCATTAAATATCACTAAGTACGTCATTTGTCATTAACTTCTCTCTCTTAATTTCAACTGTTACTGACTCTAAGTGGTGTGCACGCCTAGCTTGAGTGCATATTCCTAGCCCCACATACTCCTCACATGGTTCAACTTACCCCAGAGGAAAATGGACTCATTACTAAATTAGCATCTACTTGCATTCTCCTACCACCCACCCCCTCAACATTCATAACTTAGGCATCTTATTCTACCTGTTTGTTACTTTCAACTCAAAGTATCCCTGCCTTTTAATGTAGAAAAGATCGTCCCTACTGTCTGAGGAAGGTTACGCTAAACTTGGTAACCTTGCAGTTTGGCTATAGCAATTAGCTGTGTTTCCTGATTGGTTCTTGTAGACACAGTCTTCTTGCCTAGTCCTCCATTCGCTCTCTTACTACTTAAGATTTTTCTAAAATCCCCTCCCCATTTCCTGGTTTCCTCCCTTAATACTCCTTCTTACGCTATAGTATATCACTTATTATGCCTACCTTTCCTTCACTCAGTATCCAACCCATTCTACTATATATTATTGGTTCTAATGGCCCCACCTCTCCCTTGACTCTCCCTCTTTTTGTCCTACTGTTCTTATATTTTCTGACCTTTCCCTTTCTTTATCATAAGAACGTGTTCTCACCATATAGCTGGAACCATGTATGATTCTGCAAATTGTATATTTTCTGATCTTCCTATCTATTTTAATTCTACCAAAGTGTACTCAAAATGTACTTACTGTACTTGTGATTTATTCTCAACTGCATAATGTTTGTGTAATTAATATTTACTGTATGTCAACATGTCTGTTATGTAGCTTTTCTACCTGAGCCTCCGCTGAAAATGGGCTTGGACTCAATCGGACTAACCAGATTAACAAATGTCAAAATAAAATAAATAAAATGCAGTGCTTCTGGTTTTGTGGAGTTATCATATATCCAAGAAATGGCTACAAAGGTAGTAAACACTGAAACAGGGAAGAAAATATTGTCTAGATAGAAAAAGGATGGAAGGTCAAGGCAAGGCAAAGTTGTAATGACTGATTACTGAGAGGGAGGAGTGTAGTGAGGATAGAGAAAGGAAGACATTCTCAATTAATTATTCATTTCCATCTTCACAATACAAAGGACAGGAAGGAGGAAACAGGAAAAACATCTGACAGGCAGCATATACCAAGAGGTGCTGTAGAAAGAAAACTGAAAGAGTTAAAGGAAGACAAGATACAGGGTCCTTATACCCACCCAGCTTCCTAAAGAATATGTCAAGTATACTTACAGACCGATCCTCTAAAAGAACTCTTCATTCAGTTAGAGAGTAACAGTGAGGTTTTAGAGGAGTGATGCAGGTCAGAGTATGCCATTTTACAACTGGGCAACTAAAACTAATCTGGGAAACTACAGACCCATAAGTATGAAGTAGCAATGAAGTCATGAAGAAAAAAACTGAAGGAAGGCTGCTTGGTTTCTAGAGAAGAACAAATTGCAGGATAAATGCTAACATGGATTTGTGGAAAACTGGCCCAACTAGATTAATTTTTTTGCTCTGAATATGAAGAAAACTGCAAAGAAAGCCAAGTTTATGTTTCTACCTCAACCCTACTAATGTTTCTGAACCACTCCCTCATAAAAGGCTAACATACAAACTAAAGGAACTTAGAATAAGAGAAAAGTTCACTAAAAGTGGAAAGATTAAGCTGTGACTTTCCCCAACTTATTAGCACACCTACACTACCCCCTGTGAACACCCCTGAAAGTTCTGAATGCTCTGTAAGGCCAGAAACACTTGCTCCATGGGTCCTGAAAACATACCAGGCTACCTTCCTGTCATCACCAGACTCTGTCTGGTAGACTGACTAATAAGCTGTTTCAACCTCAGTCTCTCCACTGGATTCATGCCAGAGAGATGGAGAACTGTGGTAGCCGTTCTGCTCAAGAAAGGGGATTACATAACTGATCCAGAAAACTATAGCCCTATAATCCTCACCAGCTGTATCTGCAAAGCAATGGAATGTATCATTTTGGGACTTATTTACAAGGACATAGGCAGCCTACAAGCCCTGGACCCAAGCAGGTTTGGTTTTGTTAAAGACAGATCCTTAGTCCTGAACCTGGTAGGCTGCTTTGAACATGTCTCCAATGCATTAGATTTGGGCAAATCAGTTCATACAGCCTACCAGGACCAGGGCAAGACCGTTGATACCATCCCACATTCTGGCACTATTGATAAGCTAATTAAATTAAATGTGAACTCATACTTTCCCTCTCAATAGCAAACCAGCTAGCTGACTGAATCCAATCTATTAGTGTGGGAGGCTGACTGAACCCAATCTATTAGTGTGGGAGGCTGACTGAATCCAATCTATTAGTGTGGGAGGCTGACTGAACCCAATCTATTAGTGTGGGAGGCTGACTGAACCCAATCTATTAGTGTGGGAGGCTGACTGAATCCAATCTATTAGTGTGGGTGACTGACAGAATCCAATCTATTAGTGTGGGAGGCTTACTGAACCCAATCTATTAGTGTGGGAGGCTGAAGGAATCCAATCTATTAGTGTGGGAGGCTGATTGAATACAATCTATTAGTGTGGGTGGCTGACTGAAACCAATCTATTAGTGTGGAAGGCTGACTGAACCCAATCTATTAGTGTGGGAGGCTGACTGAATCCAATCTATTAGTGTGGGAGGCAGACTGAACCCAATCTATTAGTGTGGGAGGCTGACTGAATCCAATCTATTAGTGTGGGTGGCTGACAGAATCCAATCTATTAGTGTGGGAGGCTTACTGAACCCAATCTATTAGTGTGGGAGGCTGAAAGAATCCAATCTATTAGTGTGGGAGGCTGATTGAATACAATCTATTAGTGTGGGTGGCTGACTGAAACCAATCTATTAGTGTGGAAGGCTGACTGAACCCAATCTATTAGTGTGGGAGGCTGACTGAATCCAATCTATTAGTGTGGGAGGCTGACTGAACCCAATCTATTAGTGTGGGAGGCTGACTGAATCCAATCTATTAGTGTGGGAGGCTGACTGAATCCAATCTATTAGTGTGGGTGGCTGACTGAATCCAATCTATTAGTGTGGGAGGCTGACAGTGTGAGAGGCTGACTGAACCCAATCTATTAGTGTGGGTGGCTGACTGAGCCAAGTCTGTTAGCGTGGGAGGCTGACTGAACCCAATGTATTAGTGTGGGAGGCTGACTGAACCCAATCTATTAGTGTGGGAGACTGTCTGAATCCAATCTATTAGTGTGGGAGGCTGACTGAACCCAATCTATTAGTGTGGGTTGCTGACAGAATCCAATCTATTAGTGTGGGAGGCTTACTGAACCCAATCTATTAGTGTGGGAGGCTGAAGGAATCCAATCTATTAGTGTGGGAGGCTGATTGAATACAATCTATTAGTGTGGGTGGCTGACTGAAACCAATCTATTAGTGTGGAAGGCTGACTGAACCCAATCTATTAGTGTGGGAGACTGACTGAACCCAATCTATTAGTGTGGGAGGCTGACTGAATCAAATCTATTAGTGTGGGAGGCTGACTGAATCCAATCTATTAGTGTGGGAGGCTGACTGAACCCAATCTATTAGTGTGGGAGGCTGACTGAACCCAATCTATTAGTGTGGGAGGCTGACTGAATCCAATCTATTAGTGTGGGAGGCTGACTGAATCCAATCTATTAGTGTGGGAGGCTGACTGAACCCAATCTATTAGTGTGGGAGGCTGACTGAACCCAATCTATTAGTGTGGGAGGCTGACTGAATCCAATCTATTAGTGTGGGAGGCTGACTGAATCCAATCTATTAGTGTGGGTGGCTGACTGAATCCAATCTATTAGTGTGGGAGGCTGACAGTGTGAGAGGCTGTCTGAATCCAATCTATTAGTGTGGGAGGCTGACTGAACCCAATCTATTAGTGTGGGTGGCTGACTGAATCCAATCTATTAGTGTGGGAGGCTGACTGAATCCAATCTATTAGTGTGGGAGGCTGACTGAATCCAATCTATTAGTGTGGGAGGCTGACTGAACCCAATCTATTAGTGTGGGTGGCTGACTGTACCCAATCTATTAGTGTAGGAGGCTGAATGAACCCAATCTATTAGTGTGGTAGGCATGTTTGCTTAAAAAAAGTTACCAGGGTTGTTTCCAAGGGATCAGTCTTAGGACCACTTCTCTTTGCTATTTACTTCTCTGGTGTCAAGACTGACATTAAGGGTCTGTGCCTAATCAAGTTTGCAGATGACTTTGAGATTCTTCAGGTTGTACCAGTAAGTGATGCCTGGGTCATTGCCTAAAACTAAATTTCAAGATATGCAACAGTATGCCCATAATCAAAACTCGGCATCCATGCACCTTCTACATAGATGATACCCCTTCAAACAATGTCAGGCATTAGGGACTTGGGCACTTTCAATAATGAACTATCCTTTGATTACCATGTATCCACTACTGTTAGGAAATCCATTTAACTTGCCAGACTACTGTCCAGGGGTGTTTCTTCCAGATCTAAGGAAGTTATCATCCCCCTCTACTCCTCCCTCATCAGGCCCATAACAGAGTATAATGGACCCTTTAGTTTGTACCTGTTTAAGCATATGACCCTGATTGACAGACCACAATATTTTCTTACTAAGGTAATCAAAGGCATGATGTTCTTCAGCTACCCAGTCTGCTTTAAGGTGCTTTTTCCCTTTTATGTTTTCTACCAGCTGTTGAGAGGTGACCTCTGTCTAGCCTATAAAGCCACAAATGATCCAGTCCTATGCAACATTCTCAAAATCTGCAAAGCTAATGCTATCCTTAACACCAGCTCAAGGGATCTTAACTTCCACCAAAACATAAAGAGGACCTGCTGTCAAGATAGATATACATCACAGGAAATCATACTTTTATGGTACGGACTTCATTTGGATGTAAAGCACAGCAGCTCCCTGACCCCCTTTAAGCATAATCTGAATGAATGAATGTATTGACTTATGAACCTAAATGAGTAGAATGAGGACTATGTGTCAGACAACAATATGTAGTAGAAAAGGGGCCCCCAACTCAAAGAAAGAGAAGAAGATAGTGTGTTTCCATAAAGGCTGGTCTTTATATCAGACATAACGAGCTAAAGTGGCAGCAGAAACAATCCATCTGTGCATGTCCCTTTTATCTTTGTGTCATACACAGACAGCGAAGAATGCTTTTTAATTTATTTGTTTACTTTGATTTTGTTTTCTGAGTTTGTCAGACTGCATTTAGTCAAAAAACCCTTTTCACTGGAGGCCCAGGGAGAAAAGCTCTGACATATTGCATACACTTTTAAACAGTCATTCAGTAATATACATGACAAACATTAAGTAAAATACATTAACAGTGACACATTAATTTGCTAAAATGATTGCATTCATATGAAATACTGGCAAAATATTATAGTATAAAAGATACTTATGCATTAGTGGATGTTGAACATTGAGCATTTAAAGAGGTATATTAGTGGATTTGTGATACAGGTAATAAATCATGTAACTAGTGCTTAGGAATTCAAAGAAACAGAGGTGATGGAAAAAACTATGTAGGACAGAAAATGTTAATATTGTAGGTAATAGGTGGTGTATAAAGCAGGTTGATAATTTTATATATATATATATATATATATGTATATATATATATATATATATATATATATATATATATATATTATATATATGTGTGTGTGTGTGTGTGTATATATATATATATATATATATATATATATATATATATATATATATATATGAGTGTGTGTGTGTGCATATGTTGTATATATATATATATATATATATATATATATATATATATATATACATATATGTATATGGATCTACTTCAACCCATCGAAATTATGCTCTATTGAATGTTAGTTAACCGAGTCCACTTTAGTGAGTGTGTTTACACGAAAATGCAGTTTCGCGAATTACACTACACCGAAGAGTTGTTATAGATCACGGTACAATGATGATAAAGGAATATTCCATTTTCCCCGGTGTAGTGCGATCTTGGAGTTAGTATATATATATATATATATATATATATATATATATATATATATATATATATATATATATAAGTAGTGGGGATGTGGGGGGCTCAACCCCACACATGGGGGGTGCAGAGGGGCTTGCCCTCCTGCGTAAATGTATTTTCTGCGTTTGTCTTTTTTGGTTTGTGTGTTTTCTGTTGTGGTTTGTTGTAGTGTAATTCACAAAAGCCCGCTTTTGTGAAAAAACACTTTCATTAAAGTGGACTCGGTTAACTAACATTCGATAAAGTGTAATTTTGATAGGTCAAATATATATATATATATATATATATATATATATATATATATATATATACACATATATATGGGATACTTTTAGAATTTCAAAGTCCAAAACTTCGAATCTCATATGATCGAAGATCATATGTTCGAAGTTTTAAAACTTCGAAATCCTGAACGGAGATCGGCATACAGCGCAGACTGGGAGAATTCCCTTGTCCTCGCCGTAATGTGATCTCGGAGTTGGCATATTTAAGCTGCGGGAGGTGTGGGGGGTACAGGAGGGCTTGCCCCCATGCATACGCTTGTTGTTTATGTATTTAGTGGTGTTTCAGGGGAGGGTTCACATTTTCGAGATTACAAGATCTTGAGAGTCTGAACTCGATGTTCTGAAACTCGAGATTTTGGAATATATATATATATATATATATATATATATATATATATATATACATATATATAGATATATACACGACTTTTATAAATGTTATATTAGAAGTATAGAGGTGGGGGACTAGCAGTGTCGCAAAACTATGTATATATGTATATGGCTGAGAAGTGTTAGTAAAACTATTTAGGTGTTGGAAGATACATGATGGATCAGACCAAGCCTTTTCAACCCAACTTTCAAGAGTAAGGGTAAATACAATATGTAAAGGGATAATTTAGTATAGCTCCTAAACCAGCATGTTTCTGGTAGGTGATGGGAGGAAAGTACAGTACCCAGAGAAAACCCATGCAGACATTAAATGAGCATGCAAGACTCTACACAGGCAGTGAGTGAAGATACCTGTGAGGCAATGTCTTTTTCGTTAAGGAATTGTGCTGCCATATCTTGGAGAAAACATTAATTTCCTTAACTGAGAGAATTTGATTTCTGGCAGCTGGATACAGCAAGTCTATTACAACTTTATTTTTTAACATTCTCTTCTACAATGTATTTTATTTGTTTTAGATCTTTTGATTTTTAAACAGATAAAGTCAATTGACAGGTTTATTCCAACGTCCAATCCACTGTATTTTGTTTGCAATTTACTCTACAATGTATTTTAAAATGCTTTCTGAACCCATTCATTTTATGTGCGTTTGTACCCAGATCATGTTGGAAATAGCCTAAGGAGCAGCCCAACAGCCTAGTTAATAAACATAATAATTAAACAAAGTAAACAGCACAAAACAAGTTCCATACTGTAGAAACTTCATATGACCACTTCTATGGATATGAAATCTTTAAGCTACTTTAGGAAGTCACTGAAACTTCCTGTCCTAGGAGCTGACCAACTACACCAAAGTTCCAAAAGATGCACACTGCTTTTATAGCTGGACCTTTGCATATTTTCAGCCTATCACTTTTTTGTGTCCCCCAACTAAAAGGAGACTCAGGTAGTGCCATTTCTAAAGAGGGTAGCTGTCTTCCATTTCACTTCATACTTATTTCAATACTTCTCCCTTTTTACAACAGACACATTTCGTTTCTTTATTTACTTGTTTAACCAGCTAAATAGACTGAACTACAAGGGCGCATTTTAGAAATTTCGTATGATAGTTAATGCATGACAAGAGGGTCTTACAAATATATTAGTGGAAAACAGAGTAGAAAGTAAGATGGGGATTAATGAAGGGGTAAAAGGCAAACATCATCCTAAGAAGGGATGAGGGAACTGGAATTTGGTCAGCACTGAGAAGAGATCCACAAAATCAGTAAACAACAAATACAGAAAAAACAGAAATATATCCAGAGGGAAAAGAGTTAGGATGAAAGATTCCCTTCCCAATAAAGACCCTTCTCACTACTCTCAGCCTTGGTCATGCTCTGCTCCCTCTCACTATAGAAAGCTTTCTAATTAATTATTTGTCCAATATCTCTATTGCTAAACTCCTGAAAAAACTTCAACCAACCACGCTAGCAGCAGACAAACTTCCAGCTGACTTCCTTCAGATAACAGCTGAGGCCATAACCTATCCCATATCCATTCTCATAAATAGGTCCATAACTGAATGCACAGTACCCACCTTATGGAAAATATCATGTATTATTCCTCTCCATAAAGGAGGTAAATCCCTAGAGCTTACCAACTACCACCCAATAGCAATTCTATCACCTTTATTAAAAATATTAGCGAGAATAGTTCACTCTCAACTAATGCAAAATAACCTACTATCTCATTCTCAGCATGGCTTTAGACCTTCCCCATAGCACCACCACAGCACTACTTTCATTTACCAACATTGTCAATCACCATAGAAACATGGGACTACTTGTATTCGCCATATTCCTAGACTTATCTAAAGCCTTTGACATGGTAAACCATAGCAGGCTTCTTGAAATGTTAGCTACCCTTAACATAAACTCTTCCACTATAGCATGGTTTGGTAACTACCTATTAGGCTGTTAGTAAGCAGTGCTATGGCAGGACCAATTGTCCTCCCTATTACCAGTATCCATAGGTGTCCCTCAAGGATCCATTCTTGGTCCTTTGCTGTTCTCCCTATTTACAAACCAGATATCTGCATCATCAACCTCTGCCACAGTAGTACAATACGCAGATGACACCACCATTATATGTGCAGCTCCTAACATAAAAGAACTACAAACCATAACTCAAAAAAACTTTGCCTTAGCAGAAGCATGGTTCGCCAATATCAAACTTCTTAATCCCAAAAAAAAACAACCTAATTCGATTTGGCCCTGGTAAACCTCCTCATCTACGCAACCATAATCTCCAAAGATAGCATCAAAATCACCCCAACAGCCCATACAAAACTGCTAGGGGTAGTAACTGATAACAACCTCAGATTTGACATTCACATAGCCCAAACAATCAAGAAAGTAAACAAAAAGCTGGGTCTCCTTTATAGAAGCAAACAGTTCATGACCAAGAATACTAAATACACAATTGCTAGAACTCATCTCTTATCCATCCTACTGTATGCCTCCGCTATACTGACAAATCTTCACCACACCGAACTTAACAAAATGGAATCTTGCTACAACAAGATTGCCAAGTTCGCAACTGAGGCTTCTCATAGATCCCATCACTATCTTACCCTCCAGCAGCTTAACTGGCTTGAGCTGCCCCAACCACTGCTACTTAACTATCAACAGCACACAAACTGTACTACCTGCCTGACAAAACCCCATCACTGCAGCATTTAATTCAGCCCTACATAACCACCACAACCTTAAAATCTAGTAACCAAAACCTTACAAATGTTTTAAAACACAAAAATGATGCCAGTAAGTCTCTTTTTGCCTGCACTATAGCCAGAATTTGGAATCAACTCCCAAATCACATTACTTCTACAACCTCTGCCTTCCAATTTAAACAACTCCTCAAAAGCCACTATTCAAATGACTGGCTTTACTCCTCTGTCTCCCTGGGTTAAGCCACACCACTGCACTGTTGCATGAATTCATCTGCTAATGATCACCTATTACTTCCTCTAGTTACCCAGGTATACCTGTTCTACCCCAAACATATGGGCTTTTCAGAATGAACTCCTACAAAAACGTTTTACTTTTTTTCTCAAATACTGTACTACTTTTAATCTTACAATGTTCTGCATATAATCCTTGCTACCATAAATGGTTAAACTCTAACTATTACATGCTGAAATGAGTCTTGTAATGTACTTGTATAGATGTTAATACCTGTATATTGCATGCTGAAATGTATTATTGGAAGTAAGTGAAATCCTCACTTATGTACTGTACTGTATTTAGAGCTTTTCTCTCTAGGCCTCTGCTGAAAAGGGACCTGTGTCCCGTCAGACTTTCCCAGTGATCAAATGTAAAATAAAATAAATTAATCTCTCCTCTATTCTCCTCTCTCACTGTATACCCTTAGCAGCACTTCCCCCAGCCTTGGCTAAGATCCAAAAAAAGTCAGGGTGACCATTTTCAGAAATGTAACACTCTCTGTGGAATCATGTCCAGTAACTAACATGGCTCCAGGTGTAGTTGCAATACCATGACTGATATCTGGTTCTAACTGACATCTTCATTGATATGAATTGAGGACCCCTCCCTGCTATCATGTTCTGTAAACTTATCAAGGATCTTTTCACTGCTTTCTATGAGCTTCTCATAGTCAGGCCTTGTCTCTGGCTTCTGTGCATACCTCTCAGCTGTACACATTTTCACAGTATGTCCAGATTTTTGCCTCATATTTTTTATCTGCTTTTCATAAAATTTTGGTTTTCTGGCAAATCACTGGCAAATCATTGAGGGCTGAAGTCAGAAAATAATGACAGACAACTGAGTTTCAGACTTCACACCCTTCAGAAAATACATGCTAATGCAAAACCTGTTATTCTATCAACTTTCTAACTCTTAGAAATAAGAGCAGTATTTAAAAAGTGTCCCTATTTTTCGATCTTTGTCGACCCATTATTTATGGCTTTGTCCAGATTTCTTGCTCTGACAGGTTGAGAGGTATGTTTCTGTGATTAATTCTAGAAGTAGTTGCCTGCATGCTGTTTTGTAGTCAAGATGAAGTACACATTGTCTAACACAGCCACTGCCTGTGCTTGTGATCCTAAGGAATGGCTGGTGGTTGTTTTCCCTTTATAGGAACCAGCTGCTAGAGGATTTATCTGAACTAGGATACCACTTGCACGTAGATGACCATCCTGCCCTGAGGTTGTCATGACTCCCCAAAACAGGTATTAAACAATTGCTATATTCCAAGTGTAAAGCATTTCTTGGATACTTTTAATCTTCACAAGTAAATGCATGATCTTTAAGACAACCTTTAAATTAGCCAGCTCCCCCAGAAGGAATGATAGCTACCCCCTTGGCCACTGCTTGGAAATCTTGAACTGCTTCAACTACTTGGGCATTTGATAAAAAAAACTCTTATTTTCCATCTCTACCTTCAGGAGTTAAATGGCTGTATTAACAAGCAGGTGAAGATATGTTATAAAATGTTTAGATTCCTTAGCATGATAACTGAACTTATATCTGCAGGCAAGTTATTTTTCATAGGTTAGAATGTAGAATCCCCCTTATAGGTTTGGAATGACAGGCACATCTGTTTCACCATCTAAAAGCTCTTAAATAAAGATTACTGAATGATGTGTCTCACTTCCCAGGAAGCACCACTGTGTGCATGTTGACAGACTCACACTACTCCTTTTAAAGTATAGGTTGGCCCAGCTAGTGGTCTGGCTGTGTTCAGTCTGTCCCCTGTCTTTCTTCTGCCCAAATGCTGGAATGAGTGATCTGCCATACAACTTACACCCCTTGTGATGCCCATGCACTGGCCCAGTAATCAAGAAGCCTCAGTTCTTACCACTAGCACCAGTGAGGGGCATGCATATTGGGAAGGATAACAAGTACACACACAGTAAAGTACAATTTCCCTTAAGAGCACACAGAGATCACAGTCAGTCTGGGGCTGGTTTCTCCCTTTCTCTCCAGGTCCCCAATAAGGCTCCCCACTGGCACAGCTATAGGGTACATGTCTCAACCTAGTGGTCAAGCTAAAACTTCCAGCACCCTTTACGTCCAACCAGTGCTTCGTGTCCCTGCCCAAATAGCTGACACACGCACACACTTTGAGATATGAGTTATATACAAACACACAAACACTCCTGGGGAAGGCTGGCACAGGTTCATAGGTTCATAGGTTCATAGGTTGGTACTAGGCTATCAGCCCTAGGGCCTATACAAGCCTAGCCATAACAATTCCCTGGCTATTTCTTCCCACATTATTTACTTTCCTGGACCCCTGTCTAGCAGGGTGACTGACGTGATCCCTGGGGTGAATTTCCTTTCTCCCATCCAATCGTCAAGGTTCCTCTTGAAGAGGTCCAAAGAGGCACTCTGCTTTACATGTATGGGCAATCTATTCCAGAGTCTGGGAAGTCTCTGGGTCAGGAACCTATCCCTCCAGCATGTTTTGTTTATTGTGATGACAAGGTTTAGATCCCTGGAGTGTGTAGCTCTGAGGGATTGGGATTTCTTTAAGTGTAGCATGTCCAACAGCTCTGGGTTTGACATGGCCTTGTATGTTAAGCAGAGATCGCTTCTGAGTACGATATGCGACAGAGTATAGCTGCAGTTTTTTAAGGCAGTCAGCTTAGGGCATCTGCTTTAGGCCTGTGATTCTTTTAGTGATGTATTTCTGAGGCCTTTCCAGTTGTTGCAGATGTCTTGAGAGGTACATACCAAATGGGGCATTGTATTCTATAATGGGTCTAATGAGGGATGAGTACAGTGGGACAATGACCTCCTTTTTCTGGATGAAAAGCCCTTCGTGATGAGGTGTGCCACATAGAAGGATTTCCTGACTGTTGTGGCGATGTGGTTATCGAAGGTGAGACCACTGTCCACCTGTGTCCCTAAGTCTCTTATCACACTTTCTGTGTTTAGTGTACTGCCACCTATATGGTAATTCATGGATACATGTTTTTTTCCAAATGGGATAACAATACATTTCTTGGCATTGAGCTTGAGCCCATGTCTCTGGCACCAAGCATCTGTTTCTGTAAGGCCCTTTTGTAGAGTATCCACATCATTTGGGGATTCAATAATGGCTCCCAGTTTGCAGTCATCTGCAAACTTTGTTAGCCAGAGTCCCTTAGTGTTGACCTGTACTTCAGAGAAGTAGATGCCAAACAAGAGTGGCCCCAGGACTGAACCCTGAGGTACTCCACTTGTCACTTGTCTGGAGCTGGATTTGGAGTCGGCTACTTTTACAGTGTGGGTTCTATCAGTAAGCCATTTAGCAACCCATTGGGTGACATAGGGATTAATGCCCAACTTAGTAAGTTTATCTATGATTCCAGAGTGGGGGGATGGTGTCAAAGGCCTTGGCAAGGTCTAGATAGGCTGTGTGGACCACCTTACCCTTGTCCATGGCTCTGTAGACTGATTCAAAGAAGTCAATCAGGTTCAGGAGACTTCAGCTATGCCCCCTTCTCTGTTCAGGCTATAAGGTAGAAATCACTGCCACCAACCACTAATATCAGCTACTAATAAGGCCCTTACCAAAGGGTGTCCAATTTTACTATGCAATATTATGATTATCCAATTAGTAAGCATGACGAGCAGCAAGGCTTATTGGAGTGGTCTGGACAGTATCACTATATACATGCAATATACTCTATAGCTTAAATTATCTCCACACAAAACAGCCACAGTTGAAAGGTTTAAAAATATTTAATAATAATAAAAACACAAGACAAATCTCCTCAATTCAACACAGTGCTAGTCAAGAGTCAGACACAGGAAAATGCTTAAAATAATACTGTAGAATAGTCTGACATAAATATAGAAATCAGTTCATCTAATCTTACTATTTTCTAGCTATTTCTAGGAGAAACAATGTTCTAAATAACTTACATACATACAGAGCAAAGGCATATTACTGGTGAGTAAATGTGTTCAGGTTCAGAAAAATGCAAAATGCACTAATTCTCGCTCTCTGAGAAAGTCTTAAATTGATTATACATCACTACTGACTCATTTTAGATTACATCATTCTTAACAGTTCTGATTTAGCTTCCCAGGCTAACAGAAACTCAAAATTTACATTTCTTTTTGTAATGTGCACCTGCAGGAAGCCACAGCAATAAAAGACATTATACATGTAAAATCTAGCAATTAACTCTGGTCTCAAAACAATAGAAAGAATTTGCTGGTACAGACATCAGACCTCCAACTTTGAGATCAAACAGTCATACAACACTTGACTTGTCAACTTTATTCCAGCAGAGTACACTATGGATAGATTTTTGAAGCCCAGTACAACATATAGTTTAATCATAACATATACTTCTCTTTTACATTTGTAAAACCAGCCTGTGAATTATATTAATATTTACAAATCACATAGAATTATTTACAAGATTCTATCTGACTGGGATGGCAATCTTTTAGTTTTTCACATTTCTCTCTTCCATGAGAACTCAAGCTAGTTTTTCAAGTGACCATTGAGAAATGTTGCTTGAGAAGGTTAGGTCTATCTGAGTATACCTTACCCCATTCCCTATCTTGAGAGTCCATCTGCGTTAACATTGCTAATCCCACTGCAGTGCTGCACTGACATATATGCTTGCAACCCTAGCCTCCATCTTAGCAACTTGGCATTTTGCTGGCTGGCTTTATGTAACCATGTTAGGAGATTGCGATCAGTAACTACAGTGAATTTCCTTCCATACAGATAAGGCTGAAGTTTCTGCAGTGCCCACACTATGTCTAGACATTCCTTTTCTACATCTGCATAGCATTCCTCCCTGGGTTAGAGCCTATGATTGAGATAAACCACTGGGTGTTTTTCTCCCTCTGAAGAAATCTAGCTAAGTACAGCCCCCACCCCATGGTTCAAAGCATTCACCTGCACAACAAAATCTTTGCTGTAATCTGGACTGGCTAACACAGGGGGTCCTCTCAAAGCTTCTTTAAGTTTCTGGAATGCCTACTCACATGATGTGGTTCACATTACCTTATTTGGCTAGTTTTTCTTTGTCAGGTCTGTGAGGGGAGCAGCTATGGTACTATAAATTGGGATGAACTTTTTGTAGTATCCTGCTGTCATTAAGAATGCCCTCAACTCCTTTTTGGTAATAGGTGTAGGCCATGCCTGAATGGCTTCCACTTTGGCAAGTTCAAGCCTGATTGTACCACTCCTCTCTCTATGTCCCAGGTAGGAGACCTCTGCCATACCCACCTTACATTTGCTGGGCTTAATGGTCAACCCTGGCCTCTGTAGTCTGCCAGCACCTCCCTGACATGTTGAAGGTGCTCTTGCCAGGAATGGCTGTAGATGGCATTATCATCTAGGTAAGCAAGGGCAAACCCTCTTGCTCCTGCTAGGATATGCTCTATCAGCCTCTGGAAAGTGGCTTGGGCCTTTTCCATCCCAAAGGGCATCTTTGTGAACTCATATAGGCCAAAAGGAGTCACAAAGGCTGACCTCTCTCTCTAGCACTGAGAGTTAAGGGCACCTGCCAATAAACCTTGGTAAGATCAGTGGTGGCAAGATACTTAGCCCCACCCAGCTGCTCTAGGGCCTCATCTGTCCTAGGCATGGGGTAAGCATCTGACTCTGTGTGACTATTTAATTTCCTGTAGTCTACACAGAACCTGGTGCTGCCATTCTTCTGTGGCACCAGCACCAGTGGGGAGGCCCAGGGGCTGTTGGACTCTCGAATTACCCCTAGTTCCAACGTTTCCTATATCTCCTCCCTCAGAGTCTGTTTGACTCTCTCAGGCACCCTATAAGGGGCCTGCCTAATAGGACTTTGGGATCCTTTATCCACCTGGTACTGCACCAGGTGGGTGCACCCTGGTTTCCCAGTGAACATGTCCCCAAACTCCTGTAGCAAAGATCAGATTTCTCAAACCTGGGTAGGAGATAGCTGCTGGGACATTGCTAGCCCTTCCACTAAGGTGTCAGTCTGAGCCTCACTGAGGAGATCACTCACCAGATCTCCCTCAGACTCCTCCTGCAATCCACTGCAAATACCCAGGATAAGGGCCTCCCTATCATGGTAAGGTTTCATCATGTTAACATGATACAGTTTGCACCCCTGCCTCCTGCCTAGAAGTTCTACTATGTAGTTAACACCACTTACCTTTCTTACCACCTTGTAGGGTCCCTCCCAAGCTGCTTGCAGCTTGTTGTGTCTGACAGGAATGAGAACCATTACCTGCTGCCTACAGTATATTTTCTAACTCGAGCATTCCTGTCATACCAGATATTTTTCTGCTGTGTGTTTCTGCCAGGTTCTCCTGGGCCAAGCCCATGAGTTCCCCGAGCCTTGTCCTGAGGTTTAGGACATATATCACAACAAACTAATTGTGGGATTCACACTCACCTTCCCACTCATCATGAATTAAATCTAGAGGCCCCCTCACCCTATGCCCATACAGCAACTCAAAGGGTGAAAAACCTGTGGATTCCTGGGGAACCTCTCTGTAAGCAAACAACAGATGGGGCAAGTATTTGGCCCACTCCCTCTTAAACTGGTCTGTAAATGCCTGTAGCATCATCTTGAGTGAAGAGTTTAACCTCTCAACAAGACCATTAGTCTGGGGATGATAGGGGGTGATCTTCAGGTGCTTTACCCCACAGTACTTCCACAGAAAAACCAGCAGGTCTGACATGAAATTGGTTCCTCTGTGAGTCAGTATTTCTTTAGGGAAACCTCCCCTGCTGAAAACCTCTGACAAAGCATTTGCCACCTTTTCTTCCTCAATGCAGGACAAAGCCACTGCCTCAGGGTATCTTGTAGCATAATCTACTACCACTAGGATATAGTTTTTCCCTGTGGAACTTGGGGTACTCAGAGCCCCCCCCAATCTCCATACCTACCCTCGGAAATGGCTCCTCAGTCACAGGCAAAGACATCAAAGGAGCTCTCACCTTGTCTCCTGCCTTGCCTACCTTTTGGCACTGCTCATAGGTCCTGCAGTACCCTGTTACATCTCTAGAAATTCCAGGCCAATAGAAGTTCTGCATAATATATCTCTCAATACGTTTTATGCCCATATAACCTGCAAAGGGAATATCACGGGCTATGGCTGGAAGCGCCAGACAGTAGGCTCTAGGCACTACCAACTGCTGTATCCTCTCACCTTCCTGCCCTCCCTCAGGGATCCACTCTCTATACAGTAACCCTTTGTTCCTGTATACAGATCCCCCCTTCCCTTGAGAATCAGGTGCCTCACTAGTTACCTGCCTCAGGGTCTGAGAGCTGAGCCTGTCTCAACTCCCTATTTATAACCCTTCCCAGCTCTCCTTCCACAAGAAGCCTGTTATCCTCTGATAGCAGTGCCTCACTCTCAGCCTGGGTAGTACTACTCACCTCTACCTTTGCAGTCCCTTTGCCCAAGGGACCATGAGTGCCCACAAGCAGCTGTGGCTCACCTTCAGTCTCGATGCTATAGCGTATCTCCCTCCTTGAAGTAACCACCTCACCAGTCCTGTCTGCAAGTGTGCGGTCTGTCTGGGTCTCCCCCAGGCTACCAGACCCACATGCTAGTCTCCTAGGCTGACTGTGTATAACTACATTAACACTTGGTACTGCAGCATCAAAATCCCTCCCTATCAACACATCTGCAGGATGGTAGTTTAGTACCCGTGTTGTCTCAAGGCAACCTACTATTGGCATTTTATCTTTCCCACTTACTGGCTCACTCACCTTTTTTCCCACCTTGCCTCTGTGGACATCTATGCACCACATGGCCCCACTGGTTGCATTCAAAACATTTAACCCTAGGTACTGGATGTGTACGTGGACTAGTGGCTTCCCCTGCTACTGGCAGATTTTGTTGGGGCAGTCTGGGCTGCCCACCATGGGTTCCTTTAGACCCAGGAGCAGCACTGGGCATCCCTTTCCTGTATAGCGATGCCCTGCTTGCTAGGTATAGGTCCCCCTTCTTCACCAAATCATCTGAAGTAGCATATTGTCTATCAGATAACCAGATCCTCATGTCCTCAGACAAGGTGCTAAGGGCTTGTTCCCTCACCAAAACGTCTGCCAGCCCTTCAAAAGTGGTGACCTGACATCCACTCACCCATCTATAAAAATAAGTGCTTAGTTCAGCAACATATTCACACACATTTTTATCTGCCTTGCGTCTATGCTCACAAATCATTATCCTATAAGTTTCAGGTGTTAGCTTAAAAAATTCTAACAAACAATTCTTAACAGCAGTATAATCAAAAAACTCATGATCAGATATTTTAGACAGCATAGTTACAGCTTTACCATGGAGTAAGGGGGTCAGGAATCATACCCAGAACCTTTGGTCAACATCATACTATTTACATACCCTCTCAAACATATGAATGAAATTATTAAAATTATCCCCCTCTGTAAACTGTGGAAGAAATTTAATGACCTTTTGTGCTTCTGGGTTCCAGTTACTCCCTTCCCCATTACCTCCATGACTCTGGCGAAGAGTCAGCATCTTCTTTTTGTGTTGACTCTACCTCTCCTTCTCCTCAGCTTCCAGGTGCAGCAGTTTTTCATTCTCCTCAGCATGTAGATGTTTCAGTCTTTCTACTGCTTCTGTTTCCAAACACCTGGCCTCCAACTCAAGTCTCTTTAGCTCCAGATGGATTTTTAAATCCTCTGCAGAAAGGTTGAGCTGTCCATTCTCTGAGTGTTGTACATCTCTACAGCCAGTCTGATCATCCTCCTGATTTCTGTTTTCTGGTGCATCTGTGACCAAAGCTGCAATCATGTCTGCCTTAGTCAGATTTTCATGCACCAGTCCCTTAGCCTGGCACATCTCAGCCAACTGGCTCCTTGTCAGCTTGCCAGCTTGCTATACTCCTCTGCTGACATGCTTGCTTGCTCACCCTGACTAACTAAGATAACAAAAGAAGTTAAACAATTGTGATCCAAACTCTGAATATTCACTGTGTGGCTCATTTAGAGTACATAAATACCTTCAGTGATTACTGTACACAAGTTACAGGAATTCACTATGTACACCACTACAAGCCAGTTAGTATGTGATGTAGCTAACTCACCAATCCCAAGCAATTAATATGTGATGTGGATATCCCACCACTGCCAACCAATTAATATGTGATGTGGATATCTCACCACTGCCAACCAATTAATATGTGATGACCGTGCACTGGCCCAGTAATCAAGGAGCCTCAATCCTCACCACTAGCACCAGTGAGGGGCATGCACATAGGGAAGGATAATAAGTACATGCACAGGAAAGCACAATTTCACTTAAGAGCAGACAGAGATCACAGTCATCCCAGGTTTGGTTTCTCCCTTTCTCTCCAGATCCCCAATAAGACTCCCCACTGGCACAGCTATATGGTACAGGTCATAGCCTAGTGGTCAAGCTAAAATCTCCTGCACTCTCTCTGTCCAACCAGTGCTTCGTGTCCCTACCCAAGTAGCTGACACACACACACTTTGAGATATTAGTTATATACAAACACAAAGACACTCCTGGGGAAGGCTGGCATAGGTTCTCTAGCTATGCCCCCTTTTCTGCCCAGGCTATAAGGTAAAAATCACTGCCACCAACCATTAATATCCACTACTAATAAGGTCCTTACAAAAGGGTGTCCAATTTTACTATGCAATATTATTATTATCCAGTTAGTAAGTATGACGAACAGCAAGGCTTATTGGAGTGGCTTGGACAGTATCACTATATACTCTAGAGCTTAAATTATCTCTACACAAAACAGCCACAGTTGAAAGGTTTAAAAATATTTAATAATAAATAATAAAAACACAAGACAAATCTCCTCAATTCAACACAGTGCTAATCAAAAGTTCAGACACAGGAAAATGCTTAAAATAATACTGTAGAATAGTTTGACATAAATATAGAAAACAGCTAGTCTAATCTTACTATTTTCTATCTATTTCTAAGAGAAACAATGTTGTAAATAACATACAGAGCAAAGGTAGAATACTGGTGAGTAGATGTGTTCAATTTCAGACAAAATTCAAAACGCTCTCATACTCTCTCTCTCTGAGAAAGTCTTAAATTGATTATACATCACTGCTGACTCATTTTAGATTACATCATTCTTAACAGTTCTGATTTAGATTCCCAGGCTAACAGAAACTCAAAATGTGCATTTCTTTTTGTAATGTGCACCCACAGGAGGCCACGGCAATAAAATACATTATACATGTAAAATCTAGCAATTAACTCTGGTCTCAAAACAATAGAAAGAATTTGCTGGTCCAAACATCACGGCTCCAAGTTTGAGATCAAACAGTCATACAATGCTTGACTTATCAGCTGTTTTCCAGTAGAGTGCACTGTGATTATATTTTTGAAGCTCAGTACAACATGTATTTTAATCATAACATATAGCTCTCTTTTACATTTGTAAAACCAGCCTGTAGATTATATTAATATTTACAAATCACATAGAATTATTTACAAGATTCCATCTGGCTGGGCAGGCAGCCTTTCAGTTTATCACACCCCTAAGTACCTACCCACAATCACAAACACACATAGGCAAGGATATATTTCTGTTTCAAGTCTGGTTAGTAGTTTTATAGACCAGATATTTTGTGATAATAAGCATGCTGATTGTACATACTGAATCCAAAAGTTACATGTACAATATCAGTTGAAAATGGAAGGACTAGATTTATAGAACATTAAGCTCAGTTAACTTCTAAAACTGAAACCCCTGAATGTGCTCAATCTTGATATGTTATAAGTTGCAGAAATTGCTCATCATGACAACCTCAGGACCTGGATGCCTCAAATGCTGAGTATGTAAGGACAGCTGAAGCCACATTCCTGCAGAACTGTGATGTGAAATTTGGACAGATTGGTTGTTGCTATGGATATCTCTAAAGCAATGGATGGCAAGGGGATAGAAATAGCAGAAAATGCAATATTTTAAGGGAACAAAATTAAAGTAAATGTAAGAATGGTTGCAATGAATGCAGTCTTATGTTTAGACTCCTAGCATTTAGCAGCATGACCTTTAATTTGTGTTTTGTTGAAATGTTTATGTTGGTAGTTTTAACCTCATCATTTTTCCTAAAAAAGGTGCTATGAGGGTGGCAAGAGCCTTTGCCAGAGGCCTGAAGCTCATGTAAGGCAGATGTATGCCATCTTTGGCAAAGCATCATGGTCTGTCGATCATATCTTCTCAGGCTGTCAGGTACTGGATCCCCCTGGAATGACACCAGAAACTAAGCCAGTTGTTAAAGTCAATCATTTTCTGTTTGTACTGAGGCATCATTTCAGGTGATGGCCGAATGCTGCTTAAGGCTAGGGACATACCTGCCTGGGACACATAATCAGTGAGCTCAATCATGTGTCTCTCTTCATATAGTCCAGAGAGGTACATCTCAAGTCATTCACACCAACATGATCTATGACAGAGTTATAACAGTACCTGTTGTTGAGAGACTTGAGTATCTGTGTGATATGATGGATTCTGGTACCTGACAGACAACTAACTGTGACTTTCTCCTTATCCAGCCTGGTGAGAGGCATATTTGTGTGTCTCACAATGGAGTCTCCCATGACTAATTTGTTGGGTTTATGGTGTAGCCACAGGTGTGTGGTCAATGCATGGTATCTGGTGTGGAGGGCTGTGGAGATCGTATGTCTTTTTGATTCGGAGGTCTCCTTTGTTTGGGTATGTTTATGTGGAGGACCTTTGCATATGTGGGTGTGTGTTGTGTAGGTGTGGGTGGTGTTTGAGGTGTAGTGATTGTGTTGACAACCTTTTTGGTGCCAGATATACTGGCTAGAGGGGGAGAGAGCATGGACTCTAACTTCCTAATGTAATTGGATCTCTCACAAATTATGTTCCTAGATGGTAGTAGTAGATGGTTGTCTGTGTACATGAGGCAGTTGCTACACTGTCTTAGGATGCCCATATCAACCAGACTGGTAGGAGAAACTGTAGGAAATTGTCCATCTATATTTCTCAGAATCTGAGGGAGAAAGGCTAAGGAGAGTTAAGGGGTGGGCCTAAAGCCCAAGTGCTTAAACCAAAACTAAGATCTTAGAATAACACTTAATTTAGATGGGCTATAAACAGGCAGTAATAAATGCAAGAGAAAAGATGCAGTTGAACACTTTAGAGAAAAAAGCAGCAAGTAGCAGGAAAAAGCAAGATGAAGTAACAGAGTAGTAAAAAGAAACAAATACAGAAAAATGTAAGCAACTGAATAAAGTGTATTTTTTAATATAAAGTGGAAAGGGAGAGAGCAGGAACAGAAGATAATTCAACGTTAAGGGACTAAGGGGTTTGGCCTTCCCAAATGATCTCTGCATTAGCTAGAATGAGCTAATGAGATGGGACTTGGAAGAGTGTCCCAGATCAGATTTACAGTAGGGCAGGCAACTGCAAAAGCCACCAACTTTAAGAAAACAGCAGCAGTTGTGTGGGAGGCTGGGAGAAAACAGTTCAGCACAGATCAGAAAACAAAATTCAGTCAGCAAATATATGGGTAATTCAGTCAAGCAAAACTAAAGACAATGTAGAACAATGAACAGTTAAAGTGCAAAGAAATATACTTATCAGCTCTATATTTCCAGATTGTTTGAGAAGCATTCTCAGTCAGGCACAAGGTAATTCCAGCAATGATCATGAGACAGAGCCCTTTCATGACCCTCTCTAAGCCATAACCAGACAGAAGCAGAGCCCTTCCACAACTTCTGCAAGCCATCTTCAGACTAATGGAGGTGTGATTGCTAATTCTGGCATGGGGCCATACATGTCACATATAGAAAGAGGCAGTCCAAATTAAATTGATCACATACATACATATGCACATACCCATACCTCCCAACCATACCAAATTTCCCATTTTTTACTGAGTTTTAGGTCCAAGTGAAGGGGTGCCACGATTTCCGAGTGGCACCTCTTCATTTCCAATTTTTTTCTTTCGTATTTTTTAATTTTTTTCTTTTTTTTTTTAATTTTTCAAATTTCATGCTGTCGGAGCTGACATCATCATGTACACGATGATGTCAGCTCCGTCAGGGCTACCAGCCAGTCGGAATTGAGCTTAAAGAGCTCACAACATTTCCGGCTGGCTGCAAATGTGAGCGGGAATGGATTAATGGCAGCAGCAGGCTGCAAATGCGAGTGACACTCAGTTTGGATGTCCTGGAACTTCAGCAGCACTCAGTTTGGATGTTCAGTGAGCGGGAACGGATTAACGGCAGCAACAGGCTGCAAATGCGATGTCCGGGAACAGAAGCAGCACTCGGTTTGGGGACTCAAGTGCAAATGGATAGCAGTACTCGTTTGGAAGACTCAAGTAAGGGAATCAAGTGCCAATGGATAGCAGTGTGTGTGTGTGTAGTCATTCTTTCAGTAAACCTGGGCTCTAATTCATTCAATCTGCAGTTCTTTGAGAATTGCGATACTGTATGCAGAAGCTCTTTGAACTAATGTGCGTGTGTTCAGGAATCTCTTGTAGTCCATTTATGTGTGTTCAGGTCTTTCAGATACTGCCTCTAATTCATAGTGTGTGTGTGTGTGTGTGTGTGTGTGTGTGTGTGTGTGTGTGTGTGTGTGTGTGTGTGTGTGTGTGTGTGTGTGTGTGTGTGTGTGTATTTCATTCAACCTGCAGGTCTTTGAGATATTGTGCAGAATGTATTCAGATTTACTTCTTGTGACCTGTGCATTTTATCACTTTGAGAACACAAGTCGTTCTTTCAGTTAACCTGGGCTGGCCACTCTAATTTATTCAACCTGCAGGTCTTTCAGATACTATGTGCAGAAGCTCTTGTAGTCAGTTTATAAGTGTGTGTGTTCAGGTCTTTCAGATACTCTCTAATTTATTGTGTGTGTGCAGGTCTTTGAGATACTGTATGCAGAAGCTCTTGTATTCCGTTTATCAGTGTGTGTTCAGAAAGCTCTTGTAGTCCATTTATCAGTGTGTGTGTGTGTGTGTGTGTGTGTGTGTGTGTGTGTGTGTGTGTGTGTGTGTGTGTGTGTGTGTGTGTGTGTGTCTGTTCAAGTTTTTGAGACATTGTCTAATTTTCTATGTGTAAAATGCTGCAGTTAGAGCAAGACCCTGAGTTCTCTACCCATGCCACCACTTTTGCTTGAAAAAATTATTGCAACTGTATACATTTTCACAATGTCTGAAATGTTTGGCTCATATGTTTTGGTCTATTTCTCTTAAAATTTGGATGGTGCAGTGGTAGTGTTGACTCCCACCAAGAGGTTCTCTGGTTTGATTCTTTGCTGAAGTGCCTTCTGTGCAGAGCCTGCATGTCCTCCCTGTGTTTGTGTGTGTTTCCTCCCATGATACAAATACATGTGTCTGCAGCATTTCTCCCCAAGCCCCTGGCTTTGCTAAAAAGTGGCTTTGTTCCAAGTCGGGCTTTTCCAGTAAACAAATGTTAAATGAAATGTATGGTTTTCTGGCAAATTATGAGAGCTGAATTCATTAAATAATGATAGCCATTTAAGTGTATCTTCTTATGGCAACACATGGTAACAACTTTTTTTCTAGCAACTTTCTAAGATTATACAAGCAATGTTTAAAATGTGTCCCCATTTTTGGGCCTTTGCCCCACCCCCAATAAATTTTGACTTTTTCCTGATTTCTCGTGCTGCACAGTTCTTCAGGGAAAGAGAAGTTTAGTGCTGCTTATACAACATCCACTTGTATTGTTAGTAGCACAACAGGTAGTATATTTGCTTTTTCTCCAGAAAGTTGTAAGTTCTACTCACACAGTATGTAGATGGATTGCTGATGCTGTAGTGTGTTGTATTTTTAAAGAGGGTAGATGCTGCAGTCCTGAGAATGTCCTCTTTAATGTGTAATTATTTATATGATTTACTTCTGCAGAGATTGTGCATTTTTACTGATACCGGTGGATTGTGGAAGTTTAAGTAGACTTTTATGATGGACATTTTCTGAATTGGGTAGTTTTGTCATTATTGGTTCATGCATTTTGTTTCATTGCTTACTGGAAAAATATTAAAAACAATACATTTAAAATGCACTCTAACAAGTGTGCTGTATTATACAAGGAATATAACTTAATAAAGTCAGGAAGGTGCATCAAAGAAAAGAACACATGTATGTTTCTTGTTTTGCGTGCAAGGGGCCAATGATTTGAAAATGGCCCAAAGGTAATCTTTATCCACCACTGGCCAGATGCATTTTCTTTGGATGTGGTGTGGGTTTCAGTGAATGTGAGTTTCAAGGGCAGAGAAGTTTTAATGCCAAGTCTGTTTTCATGGTGAGACAGTATTGCTTTGTTTGGCAGATATCTGTTAGTGTTTGTGCATTGTTGTACTGCAAAATGTAAAAATAAAATCCAAATAATCATTGTAGAAGTAAAGCAGTATGCACACATTAGTGATTATGGTAAATGGGGCAAAATAGCCAGGTAATGAGACATTGGAATGGCTGCAGGGGGGTTGTCTGTTCGGTTTGTGTTTGAAAGTTGGTATCCCACAATTCCATTGGAGTGGGTGGGGTTACATAATTATGTATGCAAATTAGTTGTTAATCAGCATACAGATTTGTACCTATTTTTCATGGGCCTGTCCAGATTTTTGATGTTTCCAGGTTGAGAGGTATGCACATATCCCTACTATTTTCCATCATATTCATGTAGTGAATTGTGTTTAAATAATATAATAATGGTTAGGCTTTTATGTGCTGTTGGCAGGTAGCCTAGTAATGCTCTATGACCCTCTGAACATTGCCCATGTCAGTGTTGCTGTCATCCACATGTGCT
Organism: Protopterus annectens; assembly: GCF_019279795.1. Classification (NCBI taxonomy): domain Eukaryota; kingdom Metazoa; phylum Chordata; order Ceratodontiformes; family Protopteridae; genus Protopterus; species Protopterus annectens. The sequence goes on from NC_056750.1 coordinate 243,015,406, forward strand.
ATATTGAGGTCTGGATTTACTATATCCTGAAACAATGTATTCTAATCTGTGATTTGAGCTACCATATTGATGGCTGCTGCCATTTGGTTACATGTTCTTTCCATAACAGCTGTAGTAATGTGGCCCCTGAAGACTGTTGATATCAGATGGTGCTTTGTATATTGTTGCCTTATGAATGCATGTGTTAATTTACTGCAGTATATCAACATTTTACAAAATTGTCAGGCAACCATCACAGTGACAGATGCAGTATGGCTCAGGTCTGCATGTATATACCTAGCATCGAGAAATGTTATCTGGCATATATCAATAGTACGTCATACTGATTACATGGGTACATACACCTGGGTTCATCTACATCTTTTAATGCTGTCATATAGACAAACATATGATATGTTGGGATTCATCTGCAATGTTGAGGAATTCATTGTATGCAGTATTGTGTTGTTATTCTCAAGGATTATACAGGTGATCCCCAGCATCATTATGTGACTGTCAGCATTTGTGTCATTAACTGCTCTGCATGAGCCACATCCACCTCAGTTACATAACTCCCCATGATGATATGACATTATTCCTGGCCTCATGCTATCACACCTGCCAGGTCTGCTGCATTTTAGGGGGAGGTATACAGGCTGGTGTTCCAAGACACTGTGGTATGTATATTGTTCAACTGCATGACAACATAATATATGATAGTTGTATGGACATGCATTCCAGTGTGCATTCTCTGTCCATATGTATTTCACAGAAACAACCCACTGACCAGTACAACAATACACCTTGACTGAGGACTTACCTGATAATACTGCTTGTATATGGGGTTTATTAACCAATACTTGGGTGTTATTGGGATCAGTATGTCTAAGGATGTTCTGTTTACCTTCACAGTGCCTTCATATACCACCATCAGAGGCCTTTAGATATGTGTTTGTCTACTCAGATAGTGTTGCCTGTATTACTAGACCTGAACCTGGATGATGTCAGAGTACTTCATAATTACTTGCTGTATGTGTTTGTTTGTACATCACAGTGGCATCACGGCTCATACCACAGAAGTTGTAATTGGAGGAGAGCATATCTGGTATGTATGTATGAATAAACACTTTAACAATACCACTATCATGTGCATTTATGATGCCTAATGTGGGCTGTTGCTGTTCTCTAGAAACATTGCACCATCCAAGGTCATGCTGAATAAGTAAGTCGATATTTCCATTCCAGTAGTGTATGGCTAGTGATGTGTCACACTATTTTCACATATTTTCTGCATCATGCACTCTTTTAGTATGTATCAGACATGTGACATTTCTGTGTTGGCTGTACATCCACTTATTGCCTCCTCCACAAGCCTGTCCCACTGATCCTGAGGCAGGTAGTGATGTGCCTCATTCAATCAGTGCAGCCAATGACACACAGGACACTGCTTTGGGGTCTGCATCATCATGTCCTGAACGAGTGCATTCTGTCATTTGGGATATAGTCTCTGATATAGGGGAAAGTTTGGCAACCAGCCTGATGATCTTGGGGCATCCAATATTGGTCATGATGATGAATCTGAAGCTGCTAACCACAGGTGAGACTGAGAGTGGTGGTGATTCAGCCCCACAACAGACAGATATATGGCCAATATGCATGAACATGTGTCTCGATGGTGTACACCTGCTCTTGCAGGCACATGAATGTTCCCGGCAATGACATGGCAGTGAGCTGTGTGCACTATTTCATGCTGTCAGTCATGCAGCACACCAGCTGCATGTGTTATATGAGAGTGAAGAGTGCAAGAATGGAGAGGTCATGGCAGCACTGGCTGCCCTGCATGATAGTGTGGTATCTTTTGCATGCTCTTCTGTAAGCCTTCTCACAGCAGTGTTGAAGCAGTGTTATAGTACAACCTGAGAGCTACATGCAATGACACTCATGAGCAGATTACCTCCAGTGGGGAAAGGAAAACCACCTCTAACACAACCCACACATAGCTTTCACCATTAATGTCTGTGCTGCAATTTGCATGTACATCTGCTGTTGGTTTTCATATTTGGACCTCAGCAGTCATGTCCTGATATACTACTCGTCACACTGCTCAGACCCACAGTTTGTCTCAACATAGAAATGTCAGCACATCCAGCTCAATGTTACAGCAACATAGATATACCTGGGGATTTAATAAAATCCATGTATGCATAGTGTAAAGCCTACAAGGAAGGTACCATGGCCGTGTATGATGTACCCCCTCTGTAGAGCACCAAACATATTAATGAAGGTGCACCACTGAGGGAGAGCAGTGTCACACAGTTATTGAATTGGTGTTGTGGAGTGTGTTACTGTGTGCAGAGATGAATAACAAACCCCTATGGTGTCAAAGTGCCAGATATCAATGTATAGATATGTAATAAAAAGTTTGTTTGTTTTAATTTTTGTGTGTTTGCGCAGAGCTTAGCAATGGACACATGCCAGACATCTAACAATAGAAACCAGATACATTTAATTATAATGCAAAGGTCAAGTTTAAGCATAGCTCAGCAGGTTTGTGAGGCAAGCTGCGGTGTTCAGTGGTGCTTAAAATGTAGTGGAGAGATATGTAAAAGTAGAGCAGCATTTTATACTGCCATGTAATGATATGGTGAGAGTGACAGCCTTATGTGCAGTAGGTGCAGGGTTTGAATACACAGACACGTTATTTTGTAAATACACATTATGAGATTTATTTTAAATCTCAATAAAATGTTGTGTGATTACACACAGGTTATTAAATGTATTTTGCAAATACACATTTATGAAAAGTGCTATTAAACCTTGATTGAAGTTTGCATGAATACACAGACAGGTCATTAAGCATTTATGTTGCAAATGCACATTATGAGAAGTATGTTTAAAACCTTTATTGAATATTGTATGTATCCACAGATATGTTATTAAGCATTTAGTTTAAAAGTACACAATTATGAAATGTACTGTGAAATCCTGCTTTGTTGTGCTTAGTTAAGCTCTGCTAACCACAGCTAAGCCCTGGCAAGCACTGCTTAAACAAGGAATGTTTTAGCAGTGCTTAGCTGGTTTATGCATTGCTAAGCAGTGTGAAGCACTACTAAGCAATGCCCATTTAAGCATTGCTCAGCTCAGCTAAGCTGGGCGATCTCACCAGTGCAACTGGTATCCCCCACTCAGGTGAGCAGGTGCATCATCATTATGATGACCTAAAGTATCAGAAGGAGGATTTCTTGGCCACCTTGGTCCAAGATGCTCAAGATGGGAATGTCCCACAAATTTGTAAGTATTGTTATCATTGTTTTACCAAAACCTACTCTGAATCTTTGATAGACAGGTATACATAATGGTATGTTTCTCTCCCCACAGCTGCAGAGGAGAGAGTTTGCAACCTAGAGGCCCATGTAGGTTACATGGCCAGGTTGCACCATGAGTGAGGTGAGTACAGATGTATCTTGCAATCTATAGTCATATAAACAAGAAAGAGTAAATTAATAACTGCCAGTAGGTATATTCAGTTTTGATTGTACTGCAATGAATGTGGTCATAGACCTGGACTGAAATAAGTGAGTAATGCCACGTACAGTCAATAAAGACGAAAGCATGAAAGGGGGTGGAAGGATGACATAATGGTTAAGGTGTTTACCTTAAAGACACAAGGTGCATAGTTTGATTCTCACATGGGGTAACTGGCTAGGCTTCAAATGGCCCAAAAAGAGCAGTTAGCCTAGTACTAATCTATGAACCTATCTATGAACCTATGAAACCTGATAATGTTAAGAAAATAAAGTGTCTACTGCAGTAATAATGTTAAGGAAATAAAGTTTCTACCACATTAATTGTGGAATTGCAGCTGTATTGCAATACCTGCATTATATGAACTGTTCTTCAATAAAGACTGGAAAAATATACCAAGCACTGTATGAAGTCATCCCCTAATAAAGCTATGTTGTGCAATATGTGTATATTTGGTTTACCATTATATAGTCGAATGTAGCATCTCTGAACAGTGAAATTAGTGAATGTAAATACCAAATCAGGATAAAATGGCAATGGCAAATGTCAAATTATATATATGCCGAATGTCAAATTTGCTTTTGTATATAATGACAAATAGCAGAAGTGTTTTGCCGTTATGTACATTCAGAACAACTGCATTCGACAATGTGGATTACTACAGCACTTCTTTTGCAACTTAACCTGTGAAGAACATGCCGTTCGACTATATGATGGTAAACCATATATTTTGGGCTATTGGTCATGAAATCGAGTATTACACCTGCTATGATATGATGGTTAGCTAATAAAGAGTGTTCTGCTAAACTGTAGATGTGGAGCTGTACTACAAGATATAATACATTATGATATCTGTACTGCACTAAGATATGAAGCAATAATAGGAACACCCAAAGTATATTGTGTATATCAGGATTGTCTTATGTTAACCATTGTATTTCAGCTATATGCATTCCTGCGTTTAGGTATGCTGCTGCAAGCAAGTATGAAACTGTAATAGTTGTAGACTGCAAATAAAACATCTGCAACTGTATATGGGTCAGGTAGTCAACGCAGCACCCCGATATGGTTTGTACACATCACAGATATTCCCACCAACTAGGGTATATTGTCTAAACCTGCATTCCATGTATTAATGCACAGCTTATCCACTATTTCTGTCATACATGAATCTCATGCATGTGTGTTCAAGTGTCACTGCAGTCTTGTATAACACTCTTCTTCTATTACCAGGTCATATTTTGTTACCAGGTTAGCTCTAGGTATATATCACTCAGTCAATATGCAGCAGTGTCTCAGTAGCTCAGTTTGATAAACTCTAGGTCTGATGTACATTTTGTCACACACAGACTAGGGTTCAAATCCAGTGACAAGTATTACTAAATATTATTGAATCAGTTATGTATTGTTAATAGATGTTCTCCCCACAGGAATTACAGGTAAATAAATGGCTGTAGTAGCTGTTCGAATGGGTTAATAATTTGTGTGTTCAGATGTACCAGAATGTTAACAGGATTGCTCAGCAATGTGATAAGACGTCAGGAAATAAAAGCAACAAGTACAGTACTTATAAAAGTTAATACAATGTGTAATCTTGGTATGGCTGTATGTCTGGTGTGTCTGTGAATGGCTGCTGATAGTCTAACCCCATTCCTGCCGAGGACAGCATGATAGTCGTAAACTCTCTTTACTGTGCACGATACATGACTCTCAAGTGTCAGGCAGTGATGGACTGAGATCACTGTTGCCTAATACCTTGGTCACAGATCTAACATCGACATGATTTATGTCAATACCATAGTCACACTACATCAGTCCACAGTGCACCTTGGTAGTCATATATGTCCCCCCGACATGTAATAGTCCCCTGTAGTTGTATACCTGTAGGTGTTACAGCTTGGCCCATACTGTTCCATGCAAATAGCTTGACAGGTATGTACATTCTACAGAAGCTATAGGGCACTTGCATACATAAAGTAAGAGCAGACCTGTAGTGTATATATGAGTACTTTTGCAAACAATAAAGCCTATACTGGTATTAATGGACAGTATTTCTCTCCCCCACCCCTTATCTACATCATAATTTATTATTGTTATACATTGGTTATGGTTTATTGTAAACATATGTTGTTCACAAAATGTTATGTTGGGCCTTGTGTTTTATTATTGTTATGTATTACAGTTGTTGCATGCTAACATATCTTGTTGAATTTCTTATGTTGTTGGCCTTATGCCATAACTGTTACTTGCATGCTGTTACTATACTGACTGTTATCTCACCTATTGTTGTGGTCCATATGCTATGCAATGTTATGTTACTGGGTTATTTGCAATGTTCTGGCATGCTGTTTTAACTAACTAAATGTTCTGTTCATTACTAACCTATACACACTGAAATACCTCAACAGCATAGCTCGACTGGGTAGGCCGGTTCCCGGTGATCCACCTATCCTACCTCAGCCGGTCATGGCACAGAGTCCCAGCATGTTTGGGACCCAAACCGATACTGTCCCCTCCACTGGCCCTGCACCATCTATGGGTGGAACCATCTTAGGGGATGGGGTCTGTCCCCCCCTGAGAGCAGGCATGGAGGGGGATGTTATCACCCAACAACAGCTGCCAGGGATGGTGTGCAGGATCAGGCATCATGGCTACAATGATCGCCTGTGCTGGATTGAGGGCAGAATGGCCAAACTGGCAGGACAAGTTGGCCCCAGTGCCCAGCCCCCAGCACAGCCACCTTTGGGGCACTGAAGAAGCAGTGTTGACTGCCCATGGGTGGGGAGCTCAGTCTTACTGTTGCCGTCTGGGGGCACATGGTTCTCTGATTCCACAACACCCTTCCCATTCAAGGTGTTTGCCCCTTATGTGTCACACATTGCCATTGTATGCTGTCTTGTCTGTCTTGTCTGTTTGCAAAAGCAATCTCTCCTACCCAAGTTACCTCCCCACATGAATCTTTATCCCTTCTCCAACATTCCACTCTCTCCTTAAAAAAAGGAATCTCCCCCCCCCAAAAAAAAAAATATCACCTCAGAAATACCTTTCCATTTTGCACCCATGTCCACTGGACACACTTAATTATTACAGAAATTAATCAACACAGTTATGTTACCCTCAGCCCTCTCTCTGGGGTGTGAGGCTTTAAATTTCAAATTCCCTATAACCTGCACAGCTGTTGCTGTGCATTAAATGAAGCACTATGGTCCTTTCCTACACCTGTCCTGCACATCCCTACCTGCCTTTCAGTATGTTTTTCCCCCTGCTTGCCCCCATTTCATCACTTTCCTGTCACACTTTTTTCTTTTCTTTTTTTAAAATTAGCACTGGTTTAAGTACAGCTAAGCAGTGCAGTATGCCACGCAGACCCACTTAAAACCCCTTAAAAGTGCCTTAATCACCTTCTGTGTTTCTGACAGTCTTAGGCACAACTCCAAAATAATCACCCCTGCCAAATTTCAAACCCAGGCCCCTGTTAACTACAGCAAAGAGCATTAGCCCACTGTGCCACTCAGCTCTGAAATAAATCATGATTTTCCATAAACATATCCTGATTGCCAATGACACACTGCTTGTAAATATAATGTAAACATTGGCAGTGTACTTGAGACTGTGATGCAGACACCAAACCAGTACACAGCCTAATAAGTAATGATGGATGTACATGAGGCAGGTATAGCTGTCAACTGCTCAGACTGTTGCAAATTGTCCACAGTTGTGCCACATATTTTTGGCATGGTTTTCACAAACCCTATTATGTGTGCTGAAGTAATGAAAAGCCAGTAGAAATTGAAGTTAGAAAATCATGACAAACAGTTCAGTGTCACACATTATACCCATCTGAATACACAAGCTTATGCAAATCCTGTGTAACAGACTGTATGCATGCACATATATCTTGTAAATACACATGCTGTAGTACTGACTCAGTTTCTCAGTTTGTTAAATTCTTAGCATGCCATACATTTTGCCACCCACAGTCCTGAGTTTAAATCCAGTGTGTTGCACTTTAATTACATGCTTGTGAGTACAACAAATAATGACTGAGTCCTGCAATTTTAACCAGAACAAGTTGCTGCTACTGCATTCACTGTGACCCATGTTTGCATATCAAAGGCCTGTAGGTAGGGACACACTGCACAAATATGTATAGGCTGCCTAAATGTCACCTACCACTCTCTGAATGGCACTATCACATAACATATGTACCTTAAGGACATGTCGCACCTGGACTACTATGGGCACCCTCACCCTGGCTTTGGGGTAACAACAGAGCTGACACTAATCTTTCACTGACACATACAGCTTACTGTCCTCCTATGTGTTCACACTCCCCAGTATGACTCCTGGGCAAAATGCAGCAGCTGCAGCCTGCAACATATGCAGCAGTATCTCCAGCTACCTGCTACAGACCTACCGTACCTCACAACCACATAGAGCAAGGAATCCACACAATGCCCGTACATAAAGGGGTGGGGAGATCAAGCAACAGGGACATGTGTCACAGTCTGCCCCTACATACACAATTGATAGACCAGCAGCTACTGCAGCAGCATGCATATTCTGATGCATATGATGTATGACACTCACATCTGTCTTCCCCCTTGCTGACCTCAACCCACATTGTTTAACACTAGACCGCCACATAATTTGAAAGTCATTTCACAATGGCCAAACATAGCATGAAAAACTGTAGACATACCACATAAATCCCAACAGTGGACAGTATTTTTACCTGCCCTCTTTGATGTTGTAGACTCTGCACCTCGATAATGTCCATTTCACACAATAGGAAAGGGGCCAAGCCCTACCTGAAGGCCTTAAATATAGCACTGTCTTGCCATGCCATTGGCTAATGGAAGGGTGACCCAGCTGTTCTGGATGCAATTAGCATGTCTGAGCCACAGACTGGTACATAGGCAATCATCTGTTAACTCATTCCCCCCAGTACAGCTATTTTGAGTGTGTACCTTTAACTCCCAGTGGGTGTGGCTTAAGTCTTTAAAAAATGAATTTATCACCTTACAGTTCTAACAAATTCTCATTGACAGAGGTCAAATATCAATAGAGTTGTGTTTGCCATCATGTAAGCTTCAATATAAAATATTCTGATATCTTATACATAGCATGGTTTTGGAATTATTAATGCAAATATAAACAAGTAATATTTGATGCCTAGAGGAGCAGTAGGAGGTAACTGCAGAAATGCCAGGAGGTATCGCTCGGCTGTAATGAGTTAATGAGCATTACTTACAAAAGACAAGCTGCTGCCTATGGTAAACAGGTCTGTGACTTGCTTTACCAAGACAGACTGTGATTCCTGAACCATTTGTCTTCAGGATTTATGCACAAAAAGGAGTACAGCACTCTACCAGGTATGTAATAGAAGTCCCCATTTAATGGGATCAGAAGGGAGGATGCATTTGTGGTGAATAGGGATTGCAACAGTCAGCCTGTAGTATATCTCTGGGAATGACATGGTGATAGCCAGCTGTCCAGCACCTACAGGCATGCCTTTCAACTCTGCCTGCTGTGATGTAGATCACAGCTTTGGCCCTCTCAGTTCCTCCTACAAAGGTCAGCTCCTGTACAAATGCTACTGGATTGTGTGTTAGACAATAGTGGTAGTAAGTAATGGTGCACACAGCTGGCATATCACATGGTGTACTGCCATTCAGCTCCTCTCCGTCTGTGAATGTCACACAGGAAGAGTTCAAACATTATAAAGGTGTCACTGACTGTCCCTGATGTACTCTGGCTAGGTCACTGTTTAGTCGACATTCATATTTCATCGCTTAAGAGCTATGGCTAGCAGACCTGGCAACTCCCTAAAGCAGGACTTCAGGTCATAGCCAGTAGTAGTGGGGGGAAATAGGCCTGACCTCAGCAACAGACTCTACATATTGATCATACAAAGCAAGGGAATGAATGCAGTAACAGATATTACTGTAGTGTAACTGTTTTCTGAGGGCTTTGGCATGTGACAGCCAGATTCCCCACAGTCTGAGAACAGCCATTAAGTATTGTTGAACCATTTGCCAGATATCCACATGTTTCTGTCAAAGGGTCCATATATATCAGGCACAGGTTCACATTCCACACATCTGTGTACTGCAGAAGTTGGACGCCTACAGGGAAGATACCCTACAGCACGTTTGCAGTACTGTCTGTCACTGTATCACACAGATATTGAAGGACTGTCCTCATAGACTTGTAGTAACAGTCACCAATTTGTCAGACAGTAGCTGTATGACATGGTACTGGGACATTGCGTATAGGGTCATACCAAAGTAGATGGCATTGATGGCAGGGGAGATATACAATACACTCCATAACAGTACACAGGGACATAACCGGTACTGCCACTATGTTGCTGATAGCTACATACATACTTTGTTAATAGATGGTGTGGTATGATGTGGGAGTTAGCGGAGGATAGTGCTGACCAATTTGGATGTGCAGGGTATGTACATAGTGGAGAGCAATGTATGTGGTCCTGTAATGTGTTCCCCTCTTCGTGTCTTTCATAAAGGATGCATAGATGGAGGCACCTGCCGTTTTCAGCTGTGGAAAATGATGTGATCCTGAATGGCCTCAGACTGCATCACAACATACTGCTGTTCAGGAGTCACCAGAATTGTGAGCAAAGTGCTGCAATGTGGGCTGACCTCGTCACAGCAGTAAACTAAGTAGGGCTACAGGAAAGAGTGTATGAGCAGGTCTGACACCAGGTGATAGACATGATAAATGCTGCACAGCAATTGGCTGCTGCTGTGACAAGGGACTGTGCTGCCACTGGTGGAGGGCCTGCAGCAGAACAACCATTCTTGGCCACAGAGGAAATCCTAGAAAACCTGGGATCACATACCAGCTCCCAAGCATCCATCACCCCATACATCATGGAGGTGGGTGCCACAGCTTCCACAGCAAAGGAGCCTCCGGGTAAGCCTCATGTGTTCATCACTTTAATACTGTATCAGTCATTGTGGCAGCCTCTGCATACTAGTACACAGATGTCAGGTCAATCTGCATTGGGAGGGTTTGTTTGTAATGCACACTTGTGCACACATACTCAGAATGTCATCAATGTGGGCAGTATCACAGTGCCTACTCTACATGTTGATATGCATGCATATTATCTTGTAAAAATGCCATATTTGTTTTTGCTGACAATACATCTCCCTCACATTTTCATAGGTACATCAGGTGTGGCCAGAGTCCAACATCCTGTAGCCGGTGAGTGTGAAAATGTTTTGGTTTGGATCATATATACCCTAAGAATGTTAAGGGCTGCTATTTTGCTGTAGACACAACTGTTATGTTTAGCCAGAGTACAATACTTGTATGTTCAGTTTTGGAGGGGTTAAGTGAAGTGCATTGAATTGGTAATCACAGTAGTATTTTTGCAGAAGCTGTCACATATTTGCACTTATTTTTGTGAAGGTCGAAGCAGTTTGGTATACAGGGGGAAACAGTATGGTCAAGACAGGTGCACTGTGTTTTAGGTGTAGGTCTATCACATACACTGACATATTGCTTATCTCACAGGTGTATAGTAGTGGCAACATTAATCAGATGTAGCTGCAGTGCATGTTATTAAGGGCCTGTCTTGTCTGTGTATGTTGTAGTCTGCTTGTGTGTTGTGCATGGGATCAGAAATAAGATGTGGTGTGTATAATGCAGTTGTAGCACCTCACCTGTGTGTGTGTGTGTGTGTGTGTGTGTGTGTGTGTGTGTGTGTGTGTGTGTGTGTGTGTGTGTGTGTGTGTGTGTGTGTGTGTGTATCACCAGACATAATAGTGCAGGTATTAATGTAGTTATGTTGTTTTACTCCTCACAGGTGACCGTGGGGGTTGGAGTGTGCCCCTCTCACAACCTGATGTCTGTGTCTCATTGGACTCTGATGATGATGGTGGTCATAGTGAAGCACAGGTGGGGTTGTTGTGGGCTGAATCTGTCCAATGGGTTGGCATCCCACTTTCTCCCCAGTGTTCCCACACACAGTCAGTATGCCCACATATACCCAGTCCCTTGCAGCCACGGATATTGGACAGAGTGTGGTGGCATTAAACAGGAGAATTTGGTGACTATGGCATCAGTGACTGTAGACACTAGACATAGCCAGAGAGCTGGCGAGGTCCCACACAGGCAGATTGACAGAGGTGATCAAAGGAAAACTGCTGCCCATCCACCATCTGTCACAGGCATCACTTCAAGAGTCATTCGACGCATGTTTTGGTCCATCATAGAGGCACAGGCATGTGCTGAACACAACACCAAATGGATGCTCAAGATCATGGATGCATTACTGTCTTACAACCGTAACTCCCTCCACCACACTGATGATGCAATACATCTTTTCACTGAAGTAGTAGACAGATGCTGGGCGAGATATTGTCAGTCTTTGACTGCACATTGTGCTAGAACATGTGGTGGGAGTAAGGGGTTGGACATGTGGCCGTAGGTCAGCAACAACATCTGCTGAGAGTCCATGTGGCTGTGCACACTCACTCTCCCATAGTGGCAATACCTGCAGCACTACAGAAGGAGGGTGCTGTCCACACCATGACATAGAAGGCCATGGGCATGTGGTCCTGGGTGGTCATGACGGACACCAGCCCAGCAGACACCACTCACCATCAGCAACTAATACAGCATCTGACCCTGGGCATGGTGGTGCTACTGCCACTCCTGGCAGAGCCAGTTCCCATGTTCATGGCCAGAGATGGTAAACTGTCCAGTCTGCCATGTATGGTCCACTGCTGTCCAACATACCTATGTGTAGGGCTAACACATGGCTTGACTGTGTACATGCACATACTCATACATCACTGTCACATGCAGGTCACCAACAGGCACACATGGCACCTCTCCATGGCCCAGCTGACCAGCACCTCTTCCTGAGTCACACACATGATGTCAACTGTTTGGCATAGCCTAGGCCTCTGGTGCCTCCACACCACACCCTGTACATGTAATGATACCTGTGGCACATCTCTGCCATCCATACCATCAATGCAGGGACATGCAAATATGTATCTGATGCACAGGGTGATTATAGTGCATTACATGAAATTATTTAGTGCGGTTGTGTTATGCACACCATGCTGCGAGCAACTTTCTTTTGGCCCACAACATTTTCCAGGTCATGATATGTTTATTGTATTGCTGGCTGCCATTTGCACACTTCTATATGCAAATGTAGACATTAGCATATTTAAGCCTGAGAACACTTTTGCCATCAGAGGTTACATTTCCAAGTATAATTTGTAAAGTTTTTTTAAATTTTTTCATTATGTTTTTCTTTACATTACAAATATTGCTATAGTGTGCGAAAACATCTTTATGTGCAAGCATCATTCAGCTTTGTTGATACCATTTCTCAGACAGCAGGTGGCAGTTGTGAAGAAATAAATGTAGCATGGCTGACATGGTTGTCTAAACATTTCATTGCTGACAATAATTTTATAGTTCATAATTAATCAAGGATTACACACTGGCAGTGTAGTTGGAGTTAGGGAAGCATATATTTGGTATTCACCTGTTTTCAGATAAAAGTTGTGGCAGTCTCACATTTAACTTCATGAATAACACTTGCACTGGTAAGCAGTTTACAAACAGACTCAGAAAAATGGTCCCCATCTGCTAAGGTTGTAATAGTTTTGGTCAAAGATGTGATTGCATCATCAGATGCATCTACCCAAGTCATTATTACTGTTTTTTACATTTTCTCTATGCATAACTACCAGTTAATTAATCATGCATTTGTATGTGAATGCAACCAAATATTTTTACCCAAGTTTTAACACTGCAGAGATTGTGAAGGAGTAAAGTTATGGGACATTGGATTACTTTTATTTTATTTATTTTATTTTATTTTACATTTGTTAACCGGGAAATTCCGACTGGACCAGGTCCATTTTCAGCGGAGGCCCGGGGAGAAAAGCTCCAACATCAAGTTATACAAATACAGCACATCCAGCATAATACACAAAACAGGTTACATCATGTATGCTGAGCATAGTAATATAACAAGAATGAATAAAACACAATGATAATTGCAAAGTAAAATTATCCAAGTTAACTACATTGGTTATGCATGTAGGAATTCCTATTTGTGTGCTGTACTAGTACTGATTTTCATTTTCAATTTACCGCTCGTTTGTTTAGGATTACAAGACTTTTCTAGTACTACAGTTGACTCAAGCACCCATTTTTTTCCTCTGTGATGACATTATGCATTGTCTTTATAAAATAAAGAATTGTAATTATTATCTTAGAACATTGGAGTGCAATATAAATCAGTATACTGCAGATTTTCACAAAGTATTGTTGGTGTATAACAGTTTTCAACAGACACTGAGACATGAAAATGTGTAATACAGAATTAAGCACACTTATTTTTATAGACAGTTTTGCAGTTTATTATGAAGTTTTTGTGTCTTTCGGCTTTTCCCGGTTAGGGGTCGCCACAGCGGAACTCCGGTCCGCTAATGATTGGCAGTAGATTTTTATGTACCGAGTTGCCAGCCCTGGTGCACAACCTTCAATGAAGGTACGCCCATTCACGCATGTCTCCAAACAAAAGACACTCTAGCTGAGAATCGAACAGGACGTCATACTGTGAGGCAACAATGCTACTGCAGCACCACCACCGCAGTATGCAGTTTATTGTGAGTTACTTTGTCAACAGTAATTAACCTTCAGAAGTCAACAAAGCAGTACAAAAAATTATGCAGGTTACCATTTATGATTGGCTTACTATGAGGTGAATTTATCTGCTAAATGGACTGTTAAAATCCCATGGAAAGTTACCAGAGATGTACAAACATATAGAACTGACTGTTGTTGTTTTTCTTTTGTCTTTTCCCAGTTAGGGATCACCACAGCGGAACTACAGTCTGCTAATGATTGGCAGTCGATTTTTATGGTGCCAAGTTGCCAGCCCGATGCCCAACCTTCAATGAAGGCACGCCCATTCACGCATGTTTTTCAAACGCCACTCGACCACGGGGAGGACATGCAGACTCAACACAGAAGGCACTCCAGTTGAGAATCAAATGGGAGAACCTCTTGCTGTGAGGTGGCAACACTACCGCTGTACCACCATGGCTAACTGACTGTACATTAATTAAACATTGAAGTTTATTGTGAAATTATCTAAAGTCATGTACTACAATGATTTCCCATCCTTAATCATATGTTTAATGTATATACTAGTAATTGTGGAAAAATGTTACTGACTATACTGTAATACATTATTTTACTTATTTTCAGGGGCAAAATGCAGTTTTGACAGTTATCCAAGCTGCATCAACTATTATCCTTTACTTGAAAGAGTAGCTGCAGAACGTTCTTCCAGGTTGAATTGAAATTTTTTGTTGAGCATTGTCTTACTATAATCACCCAGGTGTTCAACTGAAATACTACATAAGTGGTCCTAAATGAAGCAAGGCACTTTCTTAAGTGAATTTAGTCTACTTACATTCTTAAAGCAGTTTGTATCATTATACTCATATGTCATTTTACACTGGTCTAAAATCAGACGTGCTTTAGAATAGTATGCTGATGTGTAGTTCAATCTTCAAAGATATGAAATCAAATTAGGAGACTTACTATGGGCTTTAATAGCTTCTAAAGAGTTTTAGGCTTTAAGTGCTGTCAAGTCGTGTTGTAGTGGATGGCTTCTGGAAAATTCCAATGCAAGTTGGATAACCAGATCATCAATAGGCACATTTTTGATTTTGGGATGCACAGCAGATACAGCACTGGCTTCTGAGCTGATGATACTTTTTACTGTAGGAAGCAAAGTGTTACATTACAGAAGTTAAGTGTAAATTTAATTTTGATGTTATATTGTCACTTGCTAAAGGTGTGTTTCAACCACTGTCCTTGCATTCCGTCAGAAATCAAATATGTAATTTTTCATATGCACACTCGTATGTCTTGTATTCAGAGTTTCTGTACTCAATTAAATAATTTTTCATTTTCAGCAGTGGAAGTATTTCACAATTTGGCATTTACTAGTTAATTTTCAAAACTTAAAATTGGTGGCAAATTACAGAATTTAAGATTACAACGAAGCTTGCTTGATTCTTATCTTTCTTTGGCCTTGTACATTTTATATAAAAATCAATTGTTATTACCAATGCTGTCTATAGGGCTGCCCGAGACGCTACAATAGTTAAAATTATATATGGGTTTTAAGGCAGAACTATGGATGAAGCAGAGGATTGTTTTCAGGCTGTATTATAAGCACAGATGTTGCCCGTGCCTGTTTCTGACTACAAGCATGAGTACAGTGCATTGGCCAAGTCATTAACCAAGTTGCTTGCATGCAATGTTTTCCATAAAGTTACATCTAATTTCTTTGTCATATGTGCATGAGCCAGAGTTACTGAGTAAGGCATTACTGGTACATTTTTGATATACATAATGACATTTCTTAGTGCAGCTGAAGCAGTCAAAACAGCAGTGGGATGTTAAGGAGTATGTTGTTCATATTCTTTGTCTCATCTTTGCCAAATAACCCATGTCAAACCAAAGGAGTCAGTGGGGAGCTCACTCAATTCAAATGAATCAGTGGGTACCTCTACCCTATTCTGAACTGACGGTGTTAGCTAAGACTATATCATACCAAAGGCATCAGCTGAGACTATATCAAACTAAAAGAGTCATTGAAGACTATTTTACAGTACTTTCTTGAACAGACCTAGACAATAATATTATTAACTTGGCTAAATGTGTTTTTTCTTAAAAGTGGTCATGAACATCAACATCACAAATATGGCAAAGATGTTCTTGTATTACTGGGTCAAACTTGCCCTAAAGCTACACTAACCCAAGGAATTTATGGTTACTATTTGCAAAAAGATGATCTGCACTACCCTTAAATCCCAAGTTATGTCATGGCAAATGCTGACATAGTTCAAGTGGTCTTTATGAAACATTTCTCCAGTACCTTTTTTCAGACTGTGCATTGCTCTAATGTTGATGATTGATAATACAGCTATTTTTAAGCCGCAACTTCAGTTCATTCTATTCCACAGCTGCTTCTCTATGATTAACTAAGATTCATGTTCAATAATTTTTGTCCCAAATTTTTCCAGTCACATGTTTCTCTACTGGAAAAGGTAACTGTATGGGCACTACTGAAAAGCTTCAACAAGAATAGAATACTTAGTTACTATGTTTTAAATACACTAACTAAGACCATCATCTATCTCCACTATAAGTTTTTATCATAAAAAATTATCAGTGAAGCCTATTACAAAACTGAAGGTGTCAGTGGGACACTTTCAAAACTGAAGGCACAGAGATTATATCAAACCAGAGGAGTCAGTGAAGGGCTATTTAAAATACTCTCTTGAACTGAACTAGACGTTAATGTTATTAACTTATTCTAAATGTTTTCCCTGTGTAGTGTTTATAAATCTTGTCATTGCAAATACAATGAAGATGTTCTTGCATTACTGCATCAAACTTGCCCAAAAGCGACACTAACCCAAAGAAATTAGGGGTAGTGTAGTGTACCTTTTTGCAAATAGTAAGTGTAAACATCAAGCTTTTCTTGTGACAAATATTGACATATTGCAAGCAGTTTAAAGTATTTATCAAGTATCTTTCTTCAGACTCTCCTATGCTTATTTTGATGACTAGTACAGCTATTTTTAAGCAACAAACTCAATTCACTGCATTTCACAGCTTCTTTTTTTTTGTTTAGCTGACTCTTCGTGTGCAATAAGTTTTGTCCCAAATGTTTTCCATTCACATGATATTGCATTAGACGGGTAACTGCAGGTGTACTACTGCAGAGACTACGTTAAACCGAAGGCATCAGCAGGTTCCTCTACCCTAATTCAAACCAAGGGCATCAGCAGGTTCTTCTACCCTATCTCAAAACTGAGGGCATCAGTGGGGACTGTTTGAAATAAAAGGTGTCAATGGCAGAATCTACCCCATTTAAACTGAAGGCATCAGTGGAGATTATATCGAATTAGAGGAGTCATTGGGCAGACTATTTCTAAATACTCTCTTAAAATGAACAATCCATTAAAGTTTTTAACTCATTCTGAATGTTTCTCCCCAAGTAGTGGTAATAAATCTCATCTTTGCTAACACAATAAAGATGACTTTATACTAAAGGATCAAAGCTGCACTAATCTAGGGAAATTACCATTGGCACTTGCAAAAATGGATCTACATTACCCCTACATGCCAAGTTGTGTTATGACAAATAGTGATATATGACAAGCAATCTGAAACATATCTCCAGTATCTATTTTCAGCCCGTACAATGATCTTACTATGCTGATTAATACTACAGTATTTTTTTTAATCTTTAAATTTAATTCACTCCATTTCACAGTTACTTCTTTATGTTTAACTGACCATTCTTATTTAACATTTTTTTGTCCTAAATGTTTGCAGTCACATATCTCTGTACAAGACATGTCAACTACATAGCGAAAAGTTTGCAAAAGAAACAGGATGCTATGTTACTACTTTTGGAATACCATGACCAAAGCCATCTGTTTCACCATTTGTATGTTTTGTTTTGTTTTTTTAATAATAAAATGGTAACAGCAGAGACTATTTCAAAACTAAAGGTGCCAGCTGTGTCTGATAACCTTTTCAAAACCAAAGGCACCTGTGGATTCATCTCCCCTATTTCAAAACTGAAGGCATTAGCTAGGTCCTCTACCCTATTTCAAAAATAGAGGTGTCACTTGGGTCTTCTACCTAACTTTAAAAACAGAGGTGTCAGTGTGATCGTCTACCCTAATTCAAGTTCAAAGGCATCTAATTCAAGTTCAAAGACATCAACAGTGCCCTATTCTCTGTTTCAAAACTGAAGGCGTCATTGAGAACTATTTCAAAGTAAAGTTGTCAGTGGGGACTATATCAAACCAAAGGTGTCAGTGTGGGACTATTTCAATATTCTGTCTTGAATGAAACTAGGCATTAATGTTATTAACTCATTCTGAATGTTTTTCCACAAGTAGTAGTCACAAATCTCATAATTGCAAATATGACAAAGGTGCTCCTATATTACTTGACATGACTTGCCAAAAAGCTATATTAACCTAAAGGAAATAACTATTACTACTTGCAAAAGGATTATCTACAATACCCCTGTATGCCAAGTCATGTTGTGATACGGACATATTTCCAACAGTATTGTAAAACAATCCTCCAGCATATTTTTTCAAAGTGTACAATGCTCTCATGTTGATGATAGATTGATGCTTAAAAATAGATGTTCTAATCTAAGTCAGATCACTATATTTCACAGCTGGTTTTGACTAACTGTTCATGTTCAATGAATATTTGCCCCAAATTATTCTATTCACATGTTCCTGACTACACAGGGCAATCACATGTGTACTAATGCAGAAACTGTTTCAGATTGAAGGCATTAGTGGAGTCCTGTATCTTAGTTCAAATTGAAGGCATTGGCAGGGTTCCTTTACACTATTTATTGGCTTGAATATGCCCATAAAGACTTAAAAGCAAAAAGTAAAATGCCATGGGCATTCATAAGCCATGTAGTTGAAATACTTGATTGTCCTTAGGGGTCATTTGCATACATCCCATGGGGCTCAACTACAGGTGGTTTAAGGTATTACACAGTGAAAACTCTAGCATGGCTGGTTATTTTTTGCAGTTTTTTTACTGAACAATTTATCTATGTGATCTTCTTAACACTTGCTTTGGATGTCATTTAGGATATTTTGCTGGCACTCTAATGTTTATGAATATCAGGCTTGATATGAAGCAACGTGTTTTAAACTGTAGCCAAACATCCCCGATCTGATGTTGTTAAGCTTCACCTAATCCTTGACGGTGGGTTTGGTTTTGAACCCTCGGAACTGACTCAGCCATTATTTTCCAGCTTATGCTCTCCAAACTCTCGAGCCCCACTCTACCCATAATGTTCCTCACAGAGATTATCTCAGATCTCATTTGCCGCATCACAGACCAGATGTGCTTCATTATCTCTTGAGCCTTGATGAATTTTTGTGAGTTACAAAACTGTTTTATATACCCTTAAAAATCTTCTAGTAGTCAACTGTATCTACTTCTTTACGCTACCCGCTCCTCTTACTGTTTTCTTCTCTTACCGTGAGGTATTTTCTTCTGTTTACCATTGTTGATAACTTATTCTCTTACCCTTTGGGTATCCCTGTTAACATCACTGGTATTTTTTCTTCCCTTGCTATATAAAAAAAAAATGTCTCTCCTTTTTTTCTATCTCTTTTGATTACGTCTGTTAAAAGATTATCTCCCTTGAAACCTAAGGGCTCTTCAGGTTTCAAAAGATGCAACAAGTGTAAAGGAAAAATGACCAGCTCAGATGGGCATACCTTGTGTGTATATTGCTTAGTTGTAATTCATTTACAACAGAATTGTGCTATTTGTCATGGATTTTCCTCCCATACCTTAATGGAAAGGAAAGATAAGCTTTTGTTGAAAGGCCTATTAAAATCTCCTTTTCATGAGGCTGTTTTTGGATCAAAAGAGAAAACTGTGGAAGTGAGAACTTCTTCCCACAGTTCAAAAAAGAGGCCTTCTTTGGTTCCAAGCTCCTTGGAACCGATGACAAAAATTTCTAAAACTTCCTCAGCTCTGAAAACTTCTTCAGCACCAGGGGGTTTGTCTATGCTTAGCAAGACACTTTTGCAACACTCTGATGTCCCTGCCTCAGCTCTATCTGAGCCATCGGTACCTAGGACATCTGAATTACCTAGTGCACCAAGGATGGTGTATTCTCCTTCTTTGGACCCTTTTAGGGACAACCCATTCATGAAAGTCAGACAGTCTAGATCTCCTTCAACAGTTTCAGTGAGGTCTACTAAAAGTTTATCAGAACAGGACATTATGAGGTTAGTGGACAAGCTCCTAGTGGCTAGAGGATTAACTTCAGTTCCCAGCCAAACCATCAATGTAACTGCTCATTCCATAACTCCTAATTACACTCCTCCTCCAACTCTACCTGAGCCATTAGAGTCCTTTGTTCCAATAGCCCTGGTTCTGACTGAGTCAGTTCCGACAGCTTTCCAGTCTTCAGTTCCGACAACAGCCTTGAGTTTTTCTGGATCTTCTGCACTGGGAGACTCCTGTGGTTAGGACCCGATGGTTGGTTCCAGGATGCAGAATATTTTTTTGGCTCTGTTTGAGCCTTCTATGCCTGTCAGAGCATTGGCCCTTGTAGTTCGGACTCAGGCTCCAGGTGTGAAGGCAGTCTCCTCAGTGCGGGGTGTGACCCCAGTTCCAAAGCAGTTCCTTTTGGTTCTGGGCTCCCATGGGAGGGACTGCCTTTTGTATCATGGAGAAGGCACTATCCCTTGGGGATTCTCAGTTGTTGCCTTCCCTGTCGGGGCAAATATCTTCCCCTTCCTCTAGGCCAGAGCTGCCGTTGATCTCATCCCCTGGACAAATGGTACAAAAGCCACAGGTAACTCCCATCCTGGTGGTTACCTCTTTGGATACTTATCCGGAACATCCCCATGAAGAAGTCCCTACGAAGAGGAAGTGCAAGAGGAAGAACCTCAACTCCCCAGAGGAGTCTTACACCGAGGAAACTGACTTCGACGAAGGCAAAGGTTCCCCAAAGTCACCCCCTGAAGATGTTTCCTTTGGGGACATCCTTGAAATACTGAAACAGAGGGGTAATTGGTCACCCACACAACTTTCAACAGAAGAGTCAGTATATCTGGAGGCTGTTCGTGCCCAACCCTCCACTTCTTGGATTTCTCCGCCCACTGATGAACTGGTAAAATTGATCGCTCAATGGGCTTGGAAGATACCCAATGCCATAAAGCCTATTTCCAAAAAGCCTGACCATATTTTGTCTGCACCAAAGGAGGAACCACATTGGTCCAAAGAAATCCTGGTTGATGCCACGGTGGTAGCAGCAGCCACCAAAAAAGAACTCGCAGAAGAAAGTCAAACTATCCATCCTCCTGACAAGGAGTCTAGGACCTTGGATAGATTCAGGAAGCGTGTTTATGCTTCAACGACCTTTGCGTTAAGGTCATTGAACTACATGGTCCACTTTACCAGGTTGCAAAGAGACTTTATTAAGGAACTTTCTAACACTCTGGCAGGAGCAGTTGCTGCAGAGGTTCACGATAAAGTTTTCTCCTGGCTTGCAACCCCTGAATCCATCTCCAATTAGTCTATGAGGCTCATAGCACATAGGTTCATAGGTTCATAGGTTCATAGGCTGGTACTAGGCTATCGGCCCTAGGGCCTATACAAGCCTAGCCATAACTATTCCCTGGATATTTTTTCCCACAATATTTAATTCTCTGGACCCTAGTCTAGCAGGGCGACTGACGTGATCCCTGGGGTGAATTTCCTATCTCCCATCCAATCGTCAAGGTTCCATTTAAAGAGGGCCAAGGAGGCACTCTGCTTGACATGTATGCAGTCTATTCCAGAGTATGGGGAGTCTCTAGGTCAGGAACCTATACCTCCAGCATGTTTTGTTCATTGTGATGACAAGGTTTAGATCCCTGGAGTGTGTGGCTCTGAGGGATTGGGATTTCTTTAAGTGGAGCATGTCCAGCAGCTCAGGGTTTGATATAGTCTTGTATGTTAAGCAGAGATCGCTTCTGAGTAGACAATATGCTACAGAGTATAACTGGAGTTTTTTTAGACGATCAATATAGGGCATCTGCTTTAGGCCTGCGATTCCTTTAGTGAGGTATTTCTGTGGCCTTTCCAGCTGTTGCAGATGTCTTGTGAGGTACCTACCAAATGGGGCATTGTACTCTATAATGTGTTTAATGAGGTATGAGTACAGTGGGACAATGACCTCCTTTTTTCTGGATGAAAAGCCCTTAGTGATGAGGTGCACCACATAGAAGGATTTGCTGACTGTTGTGGCGATGTGGTTATCGAAGGTGAGACCACTGTCCACCTGTGTCTCTAAGTCTCTCATCACACTTTTGGTGTTTAGTGCACTTCCACCTATGTGGTAATTCATTGGTACATGTTTTCCCAAAGGGGATAACTTTACATTTCTTGGCATTAAGCTTGAGTCCATGGCTCTAGCACCAAGCATCTGTTTCTGTAAGGCCCTTTTGTAGAATATTCACATGCAGCTGAAGGGAAATCCAGAGCAGTGAGTTCAGGCATAGCCATCAGAGAGCATTTCTGGATGCACTTATGTGACTTCACAGAGCCATTCAAAGCATCATTCATTAATGCACCTTTTGACAGAAATACCCTTTTTGGCCCAAAAGTTAAAGAAACTCTGACCAGAAGTGAACAGGATGGCAAGACCCTATCTGTTGTGGGCATACATTTTTCTACTCCTCAGCAACCCTACTCAAGGAATCAGAGGAGTGGGAGACTATGGTTCAAGAAATCCAAAGAACCTTTCTATGACTCACATGGTAAAGATTTTCCCCAGAGCAGAGGGAGAAACAAGGGAAGATGCTGGTCTAGGGGCCGGAATGGACCGCAAAATCATTGTCCCAGGAATCTTTCTCTGGTACTCCCTATCAGCATCCCTGAAGGGGTGCCCAATGGTCTTCTTCTGGAGGCAGTCAGGGAGCAATTATTCCTGCACCTACCTGCCTGGCAATTAATAACCTTGGAGAAATGGGTGCTCAGAATAATATCCAGAGGCTACAAAATCCCCTTGTTCATAAGCCCCAAACCTCAGAAAAAACTCCCAGATGTTCCACCCAATCAAAGGGAAGCAGCAACTTTAGAAATCCAAAAGCTGCTAGATGAAAGAGTCTTCCAAAAAGTCCCACCAGACCAGATAGGATCTGGGGTTTACTCAGGATTCTTTTTAGTGCCCAAAAAAACAGGGGACTGGACACCAATTTTGGATCTCAGCTGATTCAACAAATCAGTCCATCAAACCAAATTCCAGATGATCTTGGTACAAACCATACTTCCTTTCCTGGAAAAAGGTCACTGGATGTGCTTGATAGACCTCAAGGATGCTTATTACCACATAAAGATGGAGAAAAGCTCCAGGAGGTTTCTATGCTTCCGGCTAGAGACTAGTCATTTCTAATTTAGAACACTGCCCTTTGGACTCACCACAGCCCCCAGGGTGTTTACCAAATGTATGTCAGTAGTCGCAGCTCATCTCAGACTGCAAGGTTTTTGAGTATTCCAATATCTCGATGACTGGCTCCTCACTGCTGCCATCAGGCATCACTTAGAAATGGCAGGAGACTATACCATGTCTGTTTGCACATCCTTAGGCATTTCAATAAATTTCAAAAAATTCCAGCTGCAACCCACACAACATCTGGATTTCATAGGGGAGCAACTGAACACTGTCTCAGGGATAAATTCTCTCTCTATCCAGAACAACTACTATGCATCAAGACTCTGGTGAGACAGATTATTCAAAATGACAGAGTCCCAGCAAGATTAATTCTTCAAACCTTGGGTTTAATGGCCACCACCAATCACTCTGATTCTCCTTGCAAGATTCCACATGAGAATTCTACAGTGGTTACTAGCAACACAGTGGTCTCTAGCTCATCAACCAATGTCTTACCAAATTCTTGTAACCAATCTCTGCAAATAGGACATCAAATGGTGGCTTAGTTCAGATCAGATTCTCCTGAGCTGGCCCACACTACCTCAACCCCAAGCCATAGTGACCATGGATGCTTTATAGATAGGGTGGAGGGGGCATTATCTGGGGAAGACAGTTCAAGGCACGTGGTCCCAAACGGATGCCAACCTACACATCAATGTTCTAGAGATGAGGGCAGTGCTATTAGTGTTGCAAGCATTCCAGGATTCTCTTCCTCTAGGAACAGTTTCATTTCAAACAAACAACATGGCAGTGGTCTGGTACATCAACAAACAAGGGGGAACCAAGTCATATCCACTATGTCGAGAGGCACTCAGAGTGTGTAAATGGGTGATTTCTTCCAACCACTTTCTCATAGCAATGCACATTCGGGGAAGTTCAAATGTGATAGCAGACAAATTGAGCAGGACTATTCTCATGCCTCATGAGTGGTCCCTGATCCCAGTAGTGGTGGACAAGATTTTCCATCGATTGGGCCAACCTTGCTGCAACCTTTTTGCTTCCCCCCTAAACAACAAATGCAAAAGTTACTTTTCCCTAATCCCTCCACCAGGGGGAGTCACCTAGGGACGCTCTTCTACACAATTGGCCCCTCGGTCTATTATATACCTTTCCACCAATTCCGTTATTCTCTCGGTTTCTAAAGTAAGCAAAAATGATGAAGAACGTTATAATCCGCATTGCCCCATTCTGGCTTTGACAAGTCTGGTTCCCATTCTTTTGGCCTCGCCTGCTACAGGAACCATGGACTCCGGACCCGGCTCCAGGCCTGCTAACTCACCCAGAAGGCATGGTTCACCCAAACTTGCAGCACCTCAAACTGATGGTGTGGTTCCTCCAATTCCCATGATTGGCAGGCAAGCTCCTCTGTCCTCACTAGTTCAACATATTGTTATTGCACATCACAAACCTACAACTAGAAAACTTTACTTGAGCTAATGGAAAAGATTTACCATATGAGCTTTAAATAAGGGACTTGATCCCTTCAATGCCCCTACTGAATCCATATTAGACTTATTGAATACTCTAAGTCTGGTTCATCTGCTTCCACTACAAAAGTTCAGTTGGTGACAATCTCTAATTTTCATACCGGTCACAATAACTCTTCAATAATTTCCCATAAGCTTTCCAGAGCCTTCCCGAAAGGATTGTCCTTACTCAGACCCCCTTTTAAAGATCCATTTCCTCCATGGGATTTAACTACAGTTCTATAAATGTTAATTCAAAGCCCCTTTGAACCAGCTGAGTCTTGTCAATTAAAATTTTGACTTGGAAGACTTTGTTTCTAGTAGCCATCACCTCCGCAAGGAGAGTCTCTGAGTTACAGGCTTCATCATGAAAATCTCTCTATTTGATTTTTCATACAAATTAAGTTCAATTAAGAACAAATCCATCTTTTCTTCCAAAAGTGGTTACTGAATCCAATATCAACCAGTCCATACATTTACCAACCTTTTCTCCTAATTTTATCAGTCAGGGTGAATAACTTCTGCATTTGCTAGATGTTCATTGACAGTTGCATTTTTATCTCCACAGAACTATGGAATCCCACAAATCTGACCAATTAGTTGTGTCCTTCTCTGCCTTAAAAATGGGTTGTGCAGTCTCAAAAGTTACCCTGGCTAAATGGTTGAGAGACTGTATTGCTTTCATCTATCAGTCTCAAGGTCTTCAACCTCACAAAACTGTTAAAGCTCATTCTACAAGGGCTGTTGCCACATGAGCAGTTTTTCATGCAAGAGCCTCTCTAGACGACATTTGTGCTGCAGCTACTTGGTCATCTCACCATAACTTCATTACACATTACAAACTAGACCAAATCTCGAGGGGTCGAGCATCCTTTGGCTCTATGGTGCTTTGGAATATTCTTCCATGAAATCTCCCAAAGTACATAAGTTGCTGGGGATTCTGTCCCACCATCAAAGATTAGGTGAAGATCAACAACATCAGCTAAAGAAGTTATGTCTTACAATAATGTTCCATCTGTGTTGTTCATCTTCATCAATCCTTGACATAGCCTCCTACCATCCCCCATCCAACAATCTGTTGTTAGTAGGCTTCACTGGTTCTAACCAGTTTTTCTCATAAAGAACCTATATTTGGCCTTGTCTTCTTTGCATATATCTCTATATGTATATATTTCTGATACTCTAAAAATATGGCTTTATTCTGCCACCTGGCAAACTCACTCTGAGGTAATGTCTGTGAGTAGCATTATGGGTAGAGCCAGGCTTGGAGAGCGCAAGCTGGAAAATAACAGCCATGTCAGTTCCGAGGGTTTGGAACCAAACTCACAGTCAAGGATTGGTGAAGATGAACAACACAGATGAAACATTACAGTAAGACTTAACTTATTTTTATTTTGTGTTGTCATGGTTAAAAATGCTTTAACATGGATATTTGCAGCTCATGGGGTTAGTTTAAATATGCCCATTTTGATTTATAAATAGTATAGATTTTTAAGAAACTGTATACCTAAAACACTGGTATGTCCTTAAGGGGTCATTTCCATATATCCAAACTGTAGATCCCATGTGTTGGCAGTTAGACAGACAACAATACACTCTAAATTAAGGCACTTTCATTCACAAAAGTAAAACCTTCATCACAATGACACAGTTAAAACTCACTGACTATTTAAGTTAACCACAACTATTAATTAATTAAAACCAACCAATAAAATATGCTTACATCACTGAAATAGTTAGAAACCTATGAGTCCATAATTGTTTAAAGGAAACCCTCCATCTAAAATAGCCTAAATAGACTATGCTAGACATCCAATCATTTTAACTTTAAATTGGGAGCTATAGAATATGCATCATTTAAACCAGGGGGACTTGTGGCAATCAAACATAATTCCCATTTTAATTCATTTTTATCAAGATGTTAATTCACTGTATAACCCCTGATATCAAAAACAGCCTGCTCCACAACAGTATATTTGAAGCCATGAGTAGGATAGTGTGATATATGTCTATAAAGGGTGCATGTTGTTTTAAACTTCTTAATATATAATAAATGTGTTTATATCCTTTCTTTAAATTTTCAGGAAGTTTTGTCCAAGTAAAATGCTGGGCATAAATCACAGCAAGCAATGACTACATCCTTAACAAGTTGGATAGTGGATGTGTCAATGCTTTCATTGTACTAATCGAGATGATACTCACTAACAATGTTTTTATTTTTTAAAGGACAATACTTTAAACAAGCTACTGGCATAGTCATTGGGGGCAACTTGTGCCCCTAGCTATGCCAATTTAGTCATGGCTTACTGGGAGAGGGAATTTATTTTTAACAGTGATTTTAGACATTGGTGGACCTTTTAAACCAGGTTTTTGGATGATATTTTGGATTGAGTTACCCTCTTGTTTCACATCGTCCCATTTCAACTAGTGAACACTGCAGTATTCAGTTTTAGTCTGAATTGTGTATTGTTCTTTTCTGAATTTTTCTTGTTTTAATCAAAAGTCAACTCTTTGCATTTTAACTTGATCTTGATCAGGGGACCATAGTTTTGTTGTATCCCTCAGATTAGTGAGAGAACTGTGAGTTACTACAGGATCTGAGCATCAGTTATATAATTTTGACTGTTTTTTGTCAGTTTTTTTGCTGTTTGTATTATACTTGGTCTAGGGACCTTAGTCTTGTAGTATTTTTTCACAACAGTGAGAGAACTGTGAATTGCTGCAGGATCTGAGCCTTATTTAATACAGTTCTACTATATTTTTATGTTGAATTTCACTTGGTATGAGGACCTTAGTCTTGTAGTATCACTCACAATAGTGAGATAATTTTAAATTGCTGCAGTATCTGAGCCTCATTTATTAAATTTATACTGCATTTACTTTGCTTCCATTTTACTTGGTCTAAGGACCTTAGTCTTTTCTTGCAGTATCACTCTCAATAGTGAGGGAATTATGAATTGCTGCAGAATACGTGCTTCATTTATTACATTTCTACAGCATTTTTCCTGTTCGCATTTTACTTGGTCTGAGGATCTTAGACATGCAGTATCACTCACAATAGTGAGAGAATTGTAAATTGTTGCAAGATCTGAGCTCTCTCTCTCTCTCTCTCTCTATATATATATATATATATATATATATATATATATCCCAAAATCCTGAAATATTGAATTTCAAAATCTTGAGATCATAAAGCCGAAACATTAAAGCCCCAAAACCCCAAAAGCGCAAATTTCAAAATCATGAATCCAACACTAACTATACACTACACACACACATACACATACACACACCCTCCCCCCCACACACAAATACACAAATCTATACTACATACAAGCAGGGGGGCAGGCTCCCTTGCACCCCCCACATCTCCCCTACTTAAATATACTAACTCCAAAGTTGCACTACACATACAAACACATGAAAACACTACCATACAAGCTACATTCCTCTCATACACATACATCACAGTCACAAAACACACTGACACACATTAAAGGCCCTAACCAAAACCCTTAAACATAAATACTTACCTGAACTTCCAGCTATCCATTCACAAACTGCAACACCAGAAGCGCTAACTCAGCATCTCCGGACTTTGGGATTTTGAAATTCGCGCTTCTGGGGTTTTGGAATTTTGAGCTTTTGGCTTTATAATCTTGGGATTCTGAAATTCGATACTTCAGAATTTTGGGATTATAAAGTGTTCCCATATATATATATATATATATATATATATATATATATATATATATATAGAGGTCTACTTCATTTGACTGAGACCACAATACCTAATTTTTAAAATATTGAAAACTTATTTGACTAAATCTCATTATACTGAAAGATTATAATGCTGAATTTCAAAATACTAAATTTTAAACCATACTAGGTGGGATCTACGCCCCTCACATCCCCCTAAGTATATATACTAACTCCAGGATCGCATTACAGTGGGGGAAAAGGCATATACCTTTTACATACATTACAGTACTCTACACACTGCCATTACTGCTGGGAATGCATATAACATCCACCATATTACTTTAGATACTTCCCATAAAAACGTAAAGAGACATACCCACATTTAGAAACACTACAACATTACTTTCTACATGACTAGTGGTATTCTGACAGTCAGCACTTTAAGTTACAGTAATTCCTTTTATCACAAGCAAGTCAGAGGTGAAGAGAAACCCACATCATGTATCATGTCTATGGCTTAAAATTCACTGAAATGAGATTTAGTCAAATGAGGTTTTAGTATTTTGAAAATTAGGTATTGTGGTCTCAGTTCAATGAAATTCAGTCAAATGAGTTTTCAGTCATGTGAAGTAGACCCACACATATATATATATATATATATATATATATATATATATATATATATATATATATATATATATATATATATATACATAGATACACACGCACACACACACACACACACACACACACACACACACACACACACACACACACACACACACACACACACACACACACACACACACACCTATACTGCATTTTTTTATAGTTTACTGTTTGGATTCCTGTGTAGCCCATTTTCTGTAACCTATGCTGAGCTGCGGAGCAGTTGTTTTCTGTGCCCTGTATAGAAGCAGGCACCTAGAGTTGTAATTTTCCATATACAACTTCCTCTGCTATTTTATTAAGTATCTAGCTGAGTTTCAAGCAGACAGTTTGCCCTCTTGGAAGCCTTTCCTCATGAGTGTTTGGATCAATCCTAGACTTCTCCCCTCAGATCAATAACACCAAACCCTGATTGCACCACACTCACAGATCACAAAAAAGAGGAGCCACAGGTATGGGTGTGCATTTTCTTACTGTCTCTGTAACCAGCCAGGTGAAAAAGGGTATCCTAAGACAATATAGCAATTGTCTCATGTTTACTGACAACCAGCTTATTCTTAAGCAGACTGACACAGTATGCGAGAGATGTAATTGCATTCTGTCTTTAGAGGCAAAGTGCTCAAATACAGACACTGATATCTCCAAACAGGTTCCCAGTAACACACACACTGTATCTACTATGGATTAGACACATAGACCCACATATGCTGAGGGTCTTAAATGCAATCCACCCAAACTGCAAAGGCCTCCCATACTTTGCCCTCAGCAGCCTCTCAAACACTCTACAAAGACAACGCTCACCAGGACACATACAACCACACCTCAAAATGTCTCATCCTCTTAACCCTTAAGGCAAACTGTCACACAACCCAATATATTAATTATTGCAGTCTGTGTTGTGAGACGCACTGATGCTTCGCTCACTAGGCTTAGCAAGGAAACAGTCAAGGTCAGATTTCTTTTAGAGGCAAGGATCTGCCAGATCACACATGTTCTCAAGACATTCAACCACAAGTACCAGTATGACTCTGTTGTAGCCCTTGTGGGTATTAATGACCTGAGATGTACCTCCTAGGACTATCTGAAGAGACACATGATACATATTTCGTGTCCCAGGCAAGTATGAACCTAACATTAAGCAGCATTCTACCTTCTCAAAGGATGAAACCACAATATAAACAGAAGATGCTTGACCTTAACAATTGTCTTAATTACTGTCATTTTAAGAGGGTCCAAAATTTGTCTGCTTGGGAAGGACATGATCAACAGACCATATGGCTTTCCAACAGTCTGCACCTGTCCCCACCAGGCTTTCAGTTATTGGCCAAAAAATTATCAACCCCTACAGTGCCTTTTTTAGGCATTGCTAATGTGATAAACCTTCCGGCATAGTAACATCTGCGCAAGATAAACTAAAGGAGTCTCAGCAAGGAGCTTCACTCCCTGGAAGTGCTCCACTCTCTGGAGAGTGTTGATATCTGTAAAGTTACTGAGACATGGTTTAAAGCCAGGAAGGCACTCCAGCAGTGCAAGCCTATAATGCCTTCCACACATTTAGACCAGTTTCTAGAGAAGTGACAATAGGTGGAGGTGTATCAATCTACATAAATGTAAGCAGACCTCAAGACTTGTCAAACAATATGGCATGCTTGAGCTATTCCATGCCCAACTAGCCTTATGTAAATCTCATATCATTGCTAGCTATAAGTCCCTGTCTATGACCCAGGATAACCGTGCCATGTACACTTGAATGTGCTGGAGTCACTCATAGTTCAGCCCAGCACAATCTTCATGTTTGATTTCAACTATTCCACCATAAAATGGGATACATACACAACTACTAACATGCAAACTCAAAGATTCCTAGATTTTATTAATGCAAACACCCTAGAAAAGCTAGCCTGCACACCTACTAGGGGTGCAAATATCCTGGATCTGGTACTCATAAATATGAGGAAATGTTGCACCCCCCCCCCCCCCAGTAATGTCCTCACTGGCCAGATCAGATCACAAAGCAGTCACCACTGAAATCAATATAGGCCTGAACTCTCAGCAAACTCCAGAATCTTGAACAACTTTTCCAAGGCTAACTACCTCCTTTTAAGCAATGGCTTAACTAATTTCCAAGCCCTCATCCCAAACTCAGAGAATACTGTGGCCTCTAAGCAAGTGTTTATGGAAACCCTGTACAAGCATGTAAATAAATGCATAGATATAGCAGTATCAAACTAAAATAAATGTAGGACAAACTTCAAACAAAAGCCCCCTTGGTGGATTCCCAGTATAAATAGGTTGTACATCAAAAGAAAGAAAACCTTGCCCAAAAATGGGAAAGGCTATGCACAAAAGTCAAAAACTCCCTCATCAGTCCTAATAAGCAACTCAGAGGACTAATCAAGTCCCAGCAAAACCAACTTTGAGATAAAAATAGATTCACAGGGTAAGGATATCCATAAGCCATTTTTCAGTTATGTACAGAACCTTAAAGGGAACACCCAACAGTGTGCTGAATCAGAAGAAATAGCAAATTTACTGGTAGATAAATTTAACTCCAATTTCACACTCCTATCATCCCCAGTTACCTCCTAGGAAATACCTTCTACCATTTCTTCCCATTTATCTCTAAAGAACAGGTCCTCACTGCACACTTCTAAGCTTAAAACTCTGCATCAGTTGTTCCTGGCTCTATCCCAGGATTTCTCCTAAATAGCTAGAAACATGACCTGCCAGCCTCACTAAAATCTGAATTCAACCACAGCTTCTAGACAGGATTTGTCCCTAAGGAATGGAGGATTTCAATGGCCATCCCCTTACACAAAGATGGACCATCAACAGACATTGGGAATTACAGACCCATACGTTTGACTAGTCTTATATGCAATGCCTTGTAAAGAATTATCATGGACCTGATAAATAAAGAAATAGGAAATCTTTAAACACTGTACCAATCCCAGCTTAGTTTTGTCAAGGGCAGGTCATGCCCACTGAACATGGTGGACTTCTTTAAGAATTCACTAGAGCCATGGACAAGTGCAAAACAGAAAGTACATATTGCCTACCAAGAACCACACAAAAGGTCTTTGACAGTACAAGCAACAGCTGGTGAAACCAAAACCACAGGTCCACAGAACACCACCAACTATAGTTAAAAACAATTTATTGAGCGCTTTTGTCAACAAGCACAGCTGACTTCATCAG
This sequence comes from Protopterus annectens, assembly GCF_019279795.1. Taxonomy (NCBI): domain Eukaryota; kingdom Metazoa; phylum Chordata; order Ceratodontiformes; family Protopteridae; genus Protopterus; species Protopterus annectens. The sequence goes on from NC_056750.1 coordinate 243,048,025, forward strand.
AATACAAACATCATTTATTTGCCTCACTTTAAATACAAAATTTAAATACATAATTGGTCACGTAAGTTAATAGGACTAATTGGCTTAAAAACCACAGTACACAAATATGCAAAATAATTGAGAACTAATAAATATGTACAAAATCAATGACTACCTGATTAAAAACCTTAATAATGAATGTCAATAGCAGAAAAACTAGTGCTCAATTCATCCAAAATGCATCCGTAACTTCAGAAAGCTGTTAAAACTAATACTGTCATTGAGGTTGGGGGAGGCTAGTGGCATTAAGTTTAATTTTTCCACCATAATTCCTTGAAATTGAGGTAATCCTCCCATGGTCCACCCCTAATGTTGTAAGCCACTTTTTCAATGATGAAAAATTTAAAATAAAATTTTGGATGAATTGAGCACTAGTTTTTTTGCTATTGACATTCATTATTAAGGTTTTTAATCAGGTAGTCATTGATTTTGTACATATTTGTTAGTTCTCAATGATTTTGTATATTTATGTAAATGGGCATGCCTTCATTAAAGGTTGAACATCGAGCTGGCACCTCAGCGTTCATGAAAATCTACTGCCAATCATTAGCGGACCAGAGTTCGGCTGTGGCGACCCCTAACCGGGAAAGCCGAAAGACAACAACAACAACAACATGTACTGTGGTTTTAAGTCAATTAGTCCTATTAACTTACATGTGACCAATCATTTTCAAATCTAGGTGCTTAGGATTTCCCTCTGTCTTCCCCCCTTAGCTGACCTGGTGTGACTCAGTTTGAATGCTACAGTTCCCTAGAAAACGGAGTCTACAGGACTACAATTGGTCACCATAACAAAATCAGTTTCTCTCAGCATTTAAGCAGATTGAACTCTACTGTTCCCTACAAAATGGAGTCTACAGGACTGCAATTGGTCACCATAACAAAATCAGTTTCTCTCAGCATTTAAGCAGCTTGAACTCTACAGTTCCCTACAAAACGGAGTCTACAGGACTGCAACTGGTCACCATAACAAAATCAGTTTCTCTCAGCATTTAAGCAGAGTAGGTTACACACACAAAGCATTTGTTAAGCTTTCACGTATAGTGCTGTGTAAGTAAGCAGGTCACCATTTTGGTCAGCCATAGGGCTCTTTTTTCTACTTGAGTGTTTGCCTCCTTCTCCTGTAACTTATGTAAACTGACTCTTACATTAAGAACTATAATACTTACCTTATAGCTTTAGGACACCTTAGGAAACCTTGTAAACTGCAACAGCCCCGCTAAGTTCACCTTCGCTACACTCAGGCTATCTTCGCTCCCCTGCCTGCCCCCAATTCCCTCCTGCCCCCAGTACCTCTAAATTTATAGTACTATAGCCACCCCCCACTTTATATATCCTATCTGCTTTCATCTGGGATAATTCCTCCCACCCCCATTCTTCTACCTACATTTTAATAGCACCTATTAGCTTTCATCTGGCATTCTCCCATCCCCCTTCCAGTACCTTTACCTCACCACTCTATCTTCTGGTGTTGCATCACCAGGTAAAACAGTTCCTTAACTCATTAGCTGAATCACAGATAATGATATACTCCTCTTTACTACCCCTCTTGTTTGCACCATACCTCCTTACCTTGTATGAAAACCAGTTTCTCATGGGATTTCAGGTCCCAAAAGGCTATACTATCACCCCAGCTGTAAATCCTCCCACCTTCAACCATACTTAGAGTACCAGGTCCTATCCAACATCTTGTTCAGTCTATCAACATCTCAACCCCAGGCACATTAGCTCTAGATCCAAACACTACCACAAACTAATAACCAAGTTCCTGAAGTTCATCACCAAGTATAGACTTAACCTAATACTTTGTGGTGATATTCACCCCAACCCTGGCCCACCCACTTCAGATACACACACCCCCTCTACTTGCAATCTAAGCTACAAACCTACAATTAATAGGCCAACTAACTCTCTCCTAGCCTGTCATCTCAATATTAGAAGCATTAATAACAAGGTACATGAATTGCATGCACTTCTGGATGTCCACTCCCCTGAGATTCTCTGTTTATCTGAAACCTGGTTAAAACCTAACACTACAGATAATGAAGTGTTACCACCTGGGTACAACATACACAGGCTGGATCATGCTTCGAGGAAGGGGGGTGGGGTAGCTGTACTCTATAAATCTGAGTTGAATTTCACCGTAGATGTAATACAACCAGATTAATAACTCAGAGATTTTTGCCACCAAATTGCAACTTAATAAAAATAAATGCATTAATATCATCTGTATGTACATTCCCCCAGGTAACAATATATCTACACTTGAAGATATCCTGCACCAGCTATCATGTCACTACCCCCAAGAAACCCTACTACTTGGAGACTTTAACATAGACTGGGGTACCTGTTCCTCAGAATCCCCAACCACCCATATTAACCTGCATGCATTTACAGAAATCATATCCACCCCTACCAGGATAGGTAAACCCAACCAAAAAGAAAGCATACTTGACTGGGTACTCATAAATAGTCACCCCCAACTGTACACCTCTGGTACCCTCCCTGATGGCCTAAGCGATCACCTTCTCACATATGTAATTAAGCACAAAGCTATTAATTCCCAAAAACCCTTACTCAGAAAGGTTAGAAACAATGAAAACTTTGACCCTGCCAAATTCCAACAAGAACTAAACTCACGTAATTGGTCTATTCTAAAACACCTCCCCTTAGAGGAAGCAGTAGCATACTTTAACAACAAATTCCTTGAGATCCTTGATTTGCATGCATCTGTTCGTTCAGAGAGAACAAAGGCAAAAACTGCGCCATGGCTTTCTAAAGAGTCTAAACTCAAAATTACCCTTAGAAACAAAGCATGGGCTTTATGGTGTTCTTCTAAAGACCCCCAAGATCACATTAAATACAGGCAATCCAGTTACCAAACTAAAAAATCCATTTTACAAGACAAAAAACAATACTACTGTAATTTACAGACAATACATCAAAATAACCCTCAGAGGTTTTGGGCAGGTTTAAATAATCTACTACATCCTGGACACACTTCAACCCCAATCCCTGCTGCTACTATTGATAAAACCCCTGAAGATGTTTCTGACAGTTTAACCGATTCTTTACTGAGACAATTCAAGCCCTAGCTAGCCAGCTACCTCCTAGCTCCCCTGGTCCTGAAAGTAGCACCCCTAGAAACCTATTCACATTCAGCTTCCAACCAGTCGCCACTTCACTTATCTGTACCTTGATCAAAAAATTAAAACCCACTACACTTTCTGCTGATCAACTCCCTGCCGAGTACCTACAAAAATCAGCTGATGCTATTGCTTACTTACTTACCTCGTCTCAATACTAATCAATCAAACCATAGTAGAAGATAAACTTCCCACCATCTGGAAAATATCCTATGTAATCCCACTTCACAAAGAAGGCAGCTCTACTGAATTCTCCAATTATAGGCCAATAGCTATACTCTCTCCACTTGCAAAGATTATGGAAAAATGTATTTATAGACAACTCATGCACCACCTAATACAGAATCACCTTATGGCAGACACTCAGCATGGCTTCCGTCCTCATCGTAGCACTACTTCAGCCCTCCTAGCATTTACCAACACCATAAACCATAATCGCAACAATAATTATATATCCTCAGCCCTCTTCTTGGATCTTTCCGAGGCATTCGATATGGTTGATCACCAACTTTTAATCCACACACTGCAAACATTCTGTCTAGATACTAGAACCCTTCAATGGTTTCAGTCCTACCTGAATGGTTGACAGCAGGCTGTCCTCTGGCAGAACAAACTCTCTAACCTTCTACCTAACACCCTTGGAGTACCACAAGGCTCTATACTAGGGCCCTTGCTGTTCTCTGTCTTCATTAATGACCTTTATACTGTCATCCCAAAAGTCAGCTGTATCCAATATGCTGATGACTCTACTCTGATTTGCTCAGCCACAACTCCACTAGAGTTATGGTCAGCTACCCAGACCACCTTTAATACAATAGAAAATTGGCTTTCTGAATGTTATCTGATTCTAAATCCCCAAAAAACTAAAATGCTGTTATTTTCACCAGCACATAGGTCTACCGCTTTCACCTTTACTTCTTCTTCTTCTTATGGCTGGTCCCCACAGCAGATCAACTGTTTCCATTTCTTCCTGTCCTCTGCATCTTGTTCTGTCACACCAACCACCTGCATGTCCTCTCTCACCACATCCATAAACCTTATCTTAGGCCTTCCTCTTTTCCTGTTACCTGGCAGCTTCATTCTTAGCATATTTTTCCCTATATACTCTGCATCCCTCCTCACCACATGTCCAAACCAATGTAATCTTGCCTCTCTGGCTTTGTCTCCAAACCTTCCAACCTGGGCTGACCCTCTATTATACTTATTCCTAATCCTGTCCATCCTTGTCACACCCAGTGCAAATCTTAACATCTTCAACTCTGCCACGTCAAGCTCTGACTCCTGCCTTTTTGTCAATGGCACTGTCTCCAACCTGTATAACATAGCTGGTCTCACTACCCTCTTGTAGAACTTCCCTTTCACTCTTACTGGTACTCATCTGTCACCAATCACTCCTGACACTCTTCTCCACCCACTCCATCCTGCCTGTACTCTCTTCTTCACCTCTCTTCCACACTCACCATTACTCTGAACTGTTGATCCCAAGTACTTAAACTCATTCACCTTCGCCACCTCTACTCCCTGAATCCTCATCATTCCTCTGTCCTCCCTCTCATTCACACACATATATTCTGTCTTAGTCCTGCTGACCTTAATTCCTCTTCTCTCTAGAGCATATCCCCACCTCTCCAGGGTCTCCTCCACCTGTTCCCTACTCTCACTACAGATCACAATGTCATCTGCAAACATCATAGTCCACAGGGACTCCTGTCTGATCTTGTCTGTCAACCTGTCCATCACCATTGCAAATAAGAAAGGGCTCAGAGCTGATCCTTGATGTAATCCCACCTCCACCTTAAACACATCCGTCACTCCCACCGCAGACCTCACCGCTGTCACACTACCCTCGTACATATCCTGTACCACTCTTACATACTTCTTTGACACTCCCGACTTCCTCATACAATACCACAACTCCTCTCTAGGCACCCTGTCATATGCTTTCTCTAAATTCACAAAGACACAATGCAACTCCTTCTGACCTTCTCTGTACTTCTCCATCAACACTCTCAGAGCAAACATCGCATCTGTAGTGCTCTTTCCTGGAATTAAACCATACTGCTGATCACTAATCATCACCTCCCTTATTAACCTAGCTTCCACTACTCTTTCTCATAACTTCATGCTGTGACTGATCAGTTTAATCCCTCTGTAGTTACTACAGCTCTGCACATCACCCTTATTCTTAAAAATCGGTACCAAAACACTTTTTCTCCATTCCTCAGACATCCTCTCACTTTCCATAAATTCAAATTATGGCACAATAATCTCCCCTGACCCCTCTACAAAACTATTAGGTGTCATCATAGATAATAATCTAAAATTTGACCTACATGTTAACCAAACTATAAAAACCATCAATAAAAAACTAGGGTCACTTTATAAAATAAAAGCCTTCCTAACCCCTCCAGCTAAAATTGCCATAGCTTGCTCTTACCTTCCTTCAACCCTTCTGTATGCATCCTCTCTACTCTCGAATTTAAACAAGACTGTCCTTAACAAACACTCAGTTTGCTAAAACCACATTGCTAGGTTTGCCACTGGGCTGCATTTTAGGACACATCATTGCATCAATCTAAATCAGCTTGGGTGGCTTGAACTACCCATCCTAATCAAGTATAACCATTGTGGCTTATATAATCCTCTATAATCTGGGCAATACTCCTGCACTTAAAAATATTATCACCCCCTATAACAATCCTAGACCACTTCAATCCTCTAACAAACTACTAATTCAGACTAGCAAAATTAATAACACAGCCGGTGACTCTCTCTTTGCAAACTCTGTAAGTAGATCCTGGAACTCTCTTCCAGCTGATATTACCTTACTTTCCACCTTAGGTCAATTTAAAACTAGACTCAAACAACATTTGTCACTTAACTGGCTATGTCAATGTATCAAGCCTGGCTAACTCTCTCTAGAATGCGTAAAAATCTGTTAACCAGTTTACTGCGTAATTTAATTTAATCCTGACTTACGCTCAGGATTAACTCTAACCTGTGGAATTTGTTTAACTCACTTACTTATGTAATCTCTGTAAGTAGTCTGTTTGTAATATGTAATGCTGGTATTATGTAATGCTGTATCTGCATACCCCTGGGGCTTTTCTCCCCGGGCCTCCGCTGAAAATGGACATGCATCCAGTCGGACTATCCCGGTCAACAAATGTAAAATAAATAAATAAATAAATAAATAAAAATAAATGTATTTAAATTTTGTATTTAAAGTGAGGTAAACAAATGGTGTTTTTATTCTGATGAAGTCAGCTGTGCTTGCTGATGAAAGCGCTCAATAAATAGTTTTGAACTATAGTTGGTGGTGTTCTGTGGACCTGTGGTTTTGGTTTCACCAGCTGTCGTTTGTACTGTCAAAGTACATACTGCCTACCGGAACCTGGCAAAGGCATATGACACAATATATCATTTGGGTATTATGGACAAAATCCAGATTTAGGGATAAAACCATGTGACACTAAATGGATAGTGAAATGGTTCACAGATACAACACATGAAGTTAGGGTGGGGGAATCCACCCCCACCAAGAGGTGCATTATTAGTGGAGCCCCGCAGGGTTTGCTACTGGGACTTTTCCTGTTTGGAATATACTTTTCTGAAGACAAAGCAAATATAGAGGGCCTTTAGTTGACCAAATTTGCTTATGACTGAATACAGTTACTGAATCCCAGATAACTGTTGCCAGGACCATGGCATAAAACTCAGTGCAAAAATTAATAATTATACCCTTTGCAAGACAACCACCCCTGGAAATTACAGGATCACTATCATATGATCAAAGTTTCAAAATTTCAAAATTCATATGACCAAGACCATATGACTCAAGTTTTGAAACATCAGACATTTTGAATGGAGATCATGGTACAGCAGGGATAGGGAAATTTACCCTTTTCTTACAGTTGTGTGATCTCAGAGTTGGGATCTTTAATTTGCAGAGGATGTAATGTAATTTTTTTTATGTTTGATGTTTCAAAACTTTGATCATATGGTTTCAATCACATGAATTTTGAAGTTTTGAAACATCAATCATATGATTGGGATCCAAATTACAACACTGATAACATATGTAGGTCTCCCAAATATGCAACAGAATCCAGAAGATTTAGGATTTTTGTCTGGTAATGTTTGCGTAAATAATTTTATACCCCAAGCAGACTCCAGAGATGTTTTTCTCAGGTAGACAGCAAATGCTGGAGGTGTGATGGGGAAGAAAGAGATACATGGGAACATATTTTATGGGAGTGCTGTGGGTTGGTGGACTTTAAGGATTCCCTTTCCCTGTGGGATGCACTGTCAGAGATGCTGGGTGGGCTGATTGGTGTGATGAGGGAGATTATTTTTTTGAGCTATGATACAGAATCTGAATTGCCTAGCCTTGGGAAAGGCTTTGCTGTGTCTAATTATAGTGGCTGACGAAAAAGCAATTTCTAGAAAATGGAAATCAGAATCTAAACCAACTGTATTAGAAGTAGTGAATATAGTAACAGAGATAAAACAACTGGAACTGAGATCTTTAGAAAAGGGTAGGAGCAAACTAAATATGAAAAAAATGGGAATTTTGGGAACAATACATACAGAGGAGGAATAAGGTTTAAAAGAAGGCAGAACTTAAATGAGCTATATGTTTGACTGAAAAAGATTGGGTAGATTATAAGTGATGTATAATGTTTGCAACTAGGTGTGTGCCAGTATGGTTTGTGATGTAAAATGCTTACAACTAGGATTGTGTTGGTGTGGTTCATTTTCATTTATATAAATGTATGATTGCTTTTGTCATAAGTGATGGTTTAATAAAGGTATTTCCTTTTAAAAAATGGGGAAATAATGAATCTATGTAATGTTGCTTAGGTTATATGATATATAGTAATATTTGTGAAGTATAATGTTTGTTGATGTTAATTTAATACAATTTGATTACTTTTGTATAAATGTAAATTTGCCTATTTCACAAGTGATAATTCAATAAAGGTGTTAAAAAAACATTCCCCTAAGAGTAGACCCAGAGGTATGGGACATGTGAACTCAAGTTGACAGAAGCCTTAACTTTGATCACCATACGTGGCATGGTGCTGAGAAAATCCTTCTATGTGGTGCAACTTATGAGTAATGGCATGGCAGCCAGATCTAAGAAGATCATAGTCCCACTCATTTCTCATTAGACCAATAATTGAGTACAATGCACCAGTGGCATGTACCAGACCAGGCATTTACAATGGCTGGAGTGGTCACAGAGATTTCTCACTAAAAGAATACAGGGTGTAAATAACATGTCCTATGCTGACCACCTCAAAGCCCTGTCCCTGTACTCAGCCCCCCATAGACTACTGAGAAGCAATCTATGCCTAACCTACTAGGCATTCTCTGATCCAGCCCTGATGGATCTTCTACACATTCACAAAACAAACAGCACTGGAATTACCCAAATTAAGAATATAAACCTCATTTGTGACATAAACAAAACATGTAGGACAAGCAGGTATGTATCTCAAAGTTACCTCTTCTTTGGAACACAATTCTCATTCATATGAAACAGATCTTTTCCCTAAACCTAGTCAAATGCAATTTGGACCAATGGATGGGGAAATCACAAATTTTTCCCTGGCTTGTCACCTGTGACCGTTAAAGACAGAGGCAGATTATAGAAGCAAATACAACAAACCAGCATCCACAAAAATTATTTAATATCCTCTGGCACCTCAGCTTACAATGCCTTCTATGGAGTAAATAAAATCAATGCACAACCACATATTTTATAGATCAAAAACATCATAATCCATCAATTAAACAATTATACAATTATACAATTAATCAATCATCCATTATACTAAAACTTTCCAATTGCAAACTACATTAATCCCCACAGGAGTTAAAGTGCCATATTTTAAAATAAAAAGAGCTTCTTTATACAGAAGCTTCTTTTTAACATCAAAAAATCCATCACATTTCTCCACTTTTTCTAAAATAGTGACATGCAAACCTACAGGATCACGATTATGATACTGTAAAAAAATGTTGAGCTAGAGGGCTTTCACATTTCTTATTTTTAATGTCTAACATGCTCCTGCAAATGGAGCTTGAAAGCCCTCTTGCATTCCCCTATATAAAACATATCACATGGGCACGTCAAAATATAAAGTATGCATTCTGTATTACAGCAAAATCTGTTTATACCGTAAATTTATAACCATTGATGTGCTCAAAAGTATGAACCACATATTTACATGAAATACTTTTACCACAAGGGTATGTCCCCTGTAATGTAGGGACTCTACACATTTCATAACATGGAACCTTACATTTACTGTGCATAAGCCTATCCTTAATACTCCTTCCTCTCCTAAATGAGAAGATAGGACATTTACATAACTCAAAAAATTCTTTAAATTTAAGAAGTAATTCCAGTGCTGCTTTATAATTGCGACTGCTTGGTCACTCAACAAATCATACGTGGTGACCATATACATTTTTTTCTTTTCATGTATATTATTTGTTCTATTATTACTGAAGTTATATCTAATTTGTTTGGCACTGTCCGTCTTTACCCTACAAAGGGAACTCCTCAAGTCTTCTTCATCATACCCCATTGAAATGAACATCTCCACTGTTTTATTAAATTATTTTTCCAAAATAATTACATTATTAGATAACCACTTAACTCTCATAAGTTCACCATATTGAAAGGATTTTATAAGATGAGATAGATGGAAATTAGTACCATGGAGGAAATGATTACTAACTTGGAATTTCCTATGTATATTAGCAGTTATACCTTCACTAACAGTACCTTTTAAACATACATCCAGAAAGACCACTTGCTAACCACATGCTGATGTTTCAAATTGTAAACCGAATCTATTATTATTTAATTCATTTACAAATTCACTAGCCTCCTTACAGATAAAATGAGATCATCTATACATTTGGAATACTGACAAACTTATTTTTATAGAGAATACATTTATATATATATATATATATATATATATATATATATATATATATATATATATATATATTCAAAAAGACCCATGATAACATTGGTGTACATAGGGACAAACGAAGCTCCCATGGCAGTGCCTTGTTTCTGATGATACAAAGTACCATTAAATTCAAAATAGTTGTTCTTCAAACTGAATTCTACCAGTTCAATTATATACATAGCCATGGGGCTGCTACCTAATGCAAACCCCAATGCTTCAGTTCCATAACTATGTTTAATACTGGTATATAGACTCTTAATATCATAACCAACCAAAACATCTTTCTCCCACTCAATAGTCAATATTTTATTCAAAAAAATCAAACATATCTTTAACATACAGAAGTTGTTTTTTAACTACATCTAACAAATAATTATGTAAAAAGATACCAATCTTGTTCAAAAAATACTGGCAATATATGTGAGCAGTACTCATAGATACAATGGGTCTACCCTGAGGTTAGAGATATGTTTATGTACTTTGGGGAGGCAGTAAAAAGTGCCCATTTCACATCCTTCTATATTAAATTTCTTATTAACATCATCCTCTGAAAAATACCCTAACCTATGCCCTTTCATTAATAACACCTGATAATTCTGAATAGCCTTTTTATAATGTATCAACATTATTTAAATGCTCGCAGCACATTTTAAGATAATGTTCATAATGTAACATAACTAACTTGTTCCCTTTATCTGCTGGTTTGAAAACTATTTCTTTTTTATCACATAATTCTTGTAAAGCTTGCCACTCTTGTTTAGTTAAAGGATATTTTACATGGTCCCTACATTTTACAAATTGTTTACAAACATTCTCCACAGCAAAATTAACCATAATTGAAAAATGCTGCACACCCTCATGACTAAATGGTGGAATGAGCTGGGTTTTAAAAGACACCATGCTTGTGTCCAATTTACAATAAGCATTACATTCACCATAACTTTCCACTTCAGAAACACATGAATAAAAACTTAAATCTGTATCACACAAGTCATCTGATTGTTGTTCCATAAAGTTATCATTCCCTTCTATTCTGAAAGAAATTCCATAAATGCAATTTCCTTACAAGACAGAACAGAAAATATCTTTTTTAATCATATAAAGCCTTGGCATAGCAATAGGGACAAACCTGAGACCTAAATTAAGCACCGCAGCCTCATAGTCATGTAATATATAACCAGATGAAAGCATCAGTTCTTTTTACATTTTTTGTAGCTTTGCTGTTGCTATTGGTACAGAGGTGCTCGCTGCTGAAAATAACAATCCCTTTGCTTTTCATAAACATTCCTCCCTCATTTTCTTGTGTTTTCATCAATTCTTTCTTTGCAAAAAGTTTGATGCATGCAATTTGGCTCTTTAGCTGCTGCTAACTCAGGGTAATCTGTATAGTCACTGTCCCAGTCCATAGATTCTTCTATGTACTCAGAAGATGCATGCACACCTTCTTGCTGATTTTTATCCTCTTCCGGGACCCGGAAATGGACATCTTTATGGCATTTATTGTAATTGGTCTTCCACAAACAGGCCAAACCTTTTTTATAATCCCCCAATTCTCTCAATAATTTTTTTTTCATTTTAACAGCTAAAAGCTGCTTCTCCAACTCAGCCAGTTTGACATTTATATCACATAAGAATATTTTAAAATAAAAAGAGCTTCTTTATACAGAAGCTTCTTTTTAACATAAAAAATCCATCACATTTCTCCACCTTTTCTAAAATAATGCCCTGCAAACCTATAGGATCACCATTATGATACTGTAAAAAATGTTGAGCTAGAGGGCTTTCACATTTCTTATTTTTAATGTCTAACATGCTCCTGCAAATGGAGCTTGAAAGTCCTCTTGCTTTCCCCTCTATAAAACATATCACATGGGCACTTCAAAATATAAATTATACATTCTGTATTACAGCAAAATCTGTTTAATATATTAAATTTATAACTGTTGGTGTACTCAATAGGGTGTACCACATATTTACATGAAATACATTTACCACAAAGGTATGTAGATGCCCTATGGCACAGGCATATAGCAAAGCCATTTTAGTCTGTGAGCATTGATAATTGAGACAATTGGGGCATGAATGGCTAGGCTTAAAAAGGCTTGAGGGCCATTAGTCTAGTAACCTCCTATAATTCTATGATCAGATGAGGAACAAAAGTGCTTTGGATTTCTCTGATGTTTTGTTGGAGCAGTTAGTAGTAGGGCTACTTGTCTGATTCAATCTTGCTTTCTCATTTAAGGCCATGAATTGCTTGGTGTCTTTAGGTAAGCATGGAGCTGAGTTTGATTTAAGCCGTTTTGTACAAGGTGGTACATGGTGATTCAGTATATTAAGAAATGTAGTGTTGAAATTAAATATTGCTTCATCAAAGGGTAGAGCCTTCGGAGGTGACTATTTACAGTGCCTTAGGTCATTGGTGGAAGCTTCTTCATTGGGTTTTCTGAGGCTGTATACTTGTTTGTAGATTACTTGATATTATTATTATTACTATTACTATTTTAGTTGTTTTAAAGCACATATGGGGGAGTACTCATTAAATGTATAAGATAAGCTTCCAAAGGGGCTTATACTAAGTGGGTTGGACGTAAAAATACATGTATTGACTGTATAGTTGTAGTTGTATTGAATCTTGTAGTTATAGGTTGGGTAACATTATAGGCATTTATTGCACATTTGGAGGTGGTCGTATTGGTGCACTGCCAGTCTGTGTTAAGATCACCAAGTATTATGGTTTCAAGGTGTATGTTATGAAATATTAATCAAAGGAAAGCTTCAGCTGTACTGGTAGTATCTCCTGGTGGCATATATATATATATATATAGAGAGAGAGAGAGAGAGAGAGAGAGGGAGATTGCTGTAATACATGTGCTTTTATAATCATTAATGTTTAGTACTGAGATGAGAGGTTTTGCATTGGTAAAATTGCGGAGTGTTTTTAGGGTATGGGATTGTCTGTGTAAATTATAGAAACACCATCTGCTCTTTATATATATTCCCCTTTCTGAGAATAGTTTAGTCTGGTGGGGTCATTTTCTCATCATCTCTTTCTGGATTTATCCAAGTTTCAGTAGTGATAAGTATGTCAGGGTTATAAAAGATTATACAAGCATGTCTACCTTGTACTTTGTTGCAGATATTTCAAGATTCACATCTAGTAGCAGCAAGACATTACTGTGGTTGTAGGGAGGAGCTAGCTTAGGTGTTGTCCTAGAGGAGGTAACTGTGGCCATTGTATTTGTGCCTGGGATGGACTAGAAATCAACACTAAGTATCAAAGTAGATGTGAGATACCGATGTGAATGCAGCCATTTGTATTTATATTAAACTCTATGGTGATATTTTGGGCTATAAAATTAAGTCTGGCGTATCTGTATTTTTAGATGGTTAAAGATATATGGTTAGGAAACAGCTGGAATCAAAGTGTTTTTGATTTTCTGGATTTGTGGGCGCATTATGGTATGCAGTAGTCATGTGATGTGTGAGAGCATTTTTAATAGTAATACTAGGGGGATGTGGAAAAAGAAGCACTTTTAATGTTGCAGTGTTCAGTGTAAAATAAATCTATGTGCGGAGAAAAAATATTAAATAAATCCATCAAGTAATCCTGAAGCTCCATCTATGCATCATGTTTCCTCTGCCATTGCTCTGTTGTACTTCTCCTGATGTGATCAGCACCCCCAGATCCTTCTCCTGGTCAGCTACCATCAGTTCCAGTCATGCAGGTGATACTTTCCACCAAAGATATTGTGGCTCAAGTGAAGTACTTTCCATTTATTTGCAGTGGACTCAGCTGCGGCTTTTTAACCCATTAAGTCAGGTTTACTAGCTCCTTCCCTAGGTTATTCCTCCATCCACAACTGCTTCATCGAAGCCTGTGTCATCAGAGGAGAGGTCATGCCTGTTCTCTCTTTTGCTAGATATGTCTGAGACAAGCAGGCCAATGACTATTCAACATAGGACAGATGCCTGTGGGGCTCCATTAGTCACTTTTCTTTTACCTAACAATATACCCTTTACTATAATCTCACAATGTAACCTAATACCAAGAAAGTATAGTTTTCCAGCCTTAAGGGTAGTGCACTGTCCTTAAGGAAGAACAAAGCAACAAAAATAATTGTACATTGATGACTGCTCTTGATATCGGCACATGAATTACTAAGACAGACAACTGTCACAGCTTCTTATGTATAATCCATGTCAAAGATCACTTTGCATTCTTATTAAAACTAAGAAAACAGGATTCAAGCTAGCATTGTTTGCTTAAACCATGGTTTATAAGGTTAAAATTAGATGAGCAAGTTTACCAGGGGCAGCTTGTGCTATCAGACTGCAGGACTGCAGCCCTCCCAGCTGTAAAATTAAACTTAAAATGAAAACAGAAAAGAAAATAACTAAAAGAAATGAAAATAAAAAAATTGCGAGTTCCAAACTTCGCGCATGCGCACTCGCTGTTTTCTTGATGTCAGACTGCAGTCTGAAGCATGTGCACAAAATCCAACCAGCAGTCCGAATTGACTGCTCAACATTTCACTGCAGATATCCCAGAGGTCTATGCTGGTGTAACTGCATAAACTGGAAAGGGATCGGACTGTGATGTCCGCAGGCTGGGAAGGACGTGCTTACCATTAAGGTTAGGGATTGGCTGGATGGATTATTTTGAAGGCTGGGAAGGACATGCTCTCTCTCTCTCATGGGCTGGATTATTTTGAAGGCTGGGAAGGACGTGCTCTTTCTTGTGGGACTGTCGGGGAGTCGATCGGATGGATTATTTTTTCATTTGAACAGTGGATACTTGTCTCTTTGAACAGATCATTTGTGGATGGATGCTTGGCTCTGGTAGAAGATACGGTGTATGTGTGTGTTTTTCTACTTATATTTTACTTATATTTTAAATGGTATTAAATTTCTTAGACTGTTAGACTTAGATTTGCTCCCTTACAGTCAGTGGTGCACAATACTGTGGGCCAAAGTTGAAACAGTTTTATTGGGGGAAGCAGGTATTAATGCTGGAGTACTGCCTTTTGCCTTCATGAGTGTCTCTGTTCCTGAGTGTTTTTAAATATATTTTCAACACCTAGAGGCAGGATGAGGAGATGTATTCAAGGATCATGAACTCTGTTTTGGTGAAAGTGATGTTTAGGGACTGTTGGATGACACTGAGAACCACTATTATCCATAGCTAACCATCTAATGTTGTCAACCTGATGGGTGAAAGAAATTACAAGATTTTACTGGCTGTGTTTGTGAAATGCAGTGAATTTCATCTAACTAGTTACGGCAGTTGTCATTCATACACTTTAAGGGTACAGTAGGCCAGCTTTAGGAATGGCCAATGGCCCACGGCTTCTTATAGAGAGAGCTAATGGCAGTGTTAACATCGCTTCATTGTATGACAAAATTATTATATTGGCTAGAATATGTACCAGACCCAACTGGAAGCGGTAGGGCTGGCTAGATTCAGACCTGCAATGGAAGAGTTGTGAATTGCTGGAAGTGGGTTATGTTGAGCTGGGGGAGGGTCAGTGTTGAATTGTATGAGGAAGGGGTGTGGGGATAAACCTGAGAGTGTAGGCAAGCTATGGTAATGTGGCAGAGATGCAGCACTGATGGTAATGGACAAAGGTTTGGTAAGAAGGGGAAAAAGGAAAAAGTCATTATGGTTACAGAGGAAACGTGAGACCAGCAATTAGTGAAAACATGAGTCATTTAAAGGGATGTGGAGGAGGCACACACAGTACATAGAGAAAAGCAGACGGTTAACGAAGGATATGAGGGTAGCAGAAGCACAAGCTGAAAGGAGTTTGGTTGGCAGAAAGGGTCTAGAGGAGGGAGAACATACTTCCTTATAAATATAGCAGAAAGAAAGAAGGTGGGAATAAATCTGTTCAGGGTAAGAAAAAGGTAAAATGTACGTCCTGAATAAGTGGGGGGAAAGCAGAGGTACTGAATGCATCCTTTGCTTCAGTCCTTATGAAGAAAGCAAGGGGAGGGTTGGGTGATAAGTGGATAGGAAGCAGCATAGAAATGGAGGAGAGTGAGAGAAAAATGACTTAAAAGGAAGATAAAGCACAGGAACTAGTTGGGTTGCTTCCCAGTATCCTTACACGTCTGTACAATTTGCTTGCAGATTTCTGATACAGGATTTTAATAGATCAGTGGTCACTGTTGAAACATCTCAGGACTGGAAGGTAGCAAGTGGTGTGACAGCCTTGTATGGTGGGAGGCGACGATTTTATAGAACTACAATCCTGTTATTGCAACAGCAGTAGCAGGGAAAGTCATGTGGGGAATCATGATGGAAAGACTTCTTGTTTTCCTATAGGACAGCCTTCTCCAGAACATCAGTCAACATAGTTTATGTACCAAAGAACCTGACATTCAAACATGATGTATTTTTAATACTGTGTTACAAGAGACCCCAACAGGCGAGTGCTGGTAAATATGGTTCTTCTGCATTTGGCGAGGCTTTTGACTGGATCCCACACAGCTGGCTTCTAGGAAAACTGGAAGGAATGGGTAGCAAAACAAAAATAAGGATCTTGATTGTTTTATGGTTTAATGGTAAGACACAAAGGGCTGTGACCAGAAGGACAGGGTCATGAATAGGTTCATATGTAAATACTAGGCTAACTGCCCTGAAGGGCCATTTTAAGCCTAGCCAGTAACCCTAGGTCAGAATCAGACCTTGTACTTTGGATTTATGAGGTAAAGTTCTGACACATGATGTTTGTTGGAATTTTATATTTTTTCCTCCAACCCCTTAGCAAACAACCATTTTTCTAAGGAGTGTGCCCAAACTGTGGGCTCTTTTTACTGTTTATATATAAATGCCTCTATCAACAGAATGGTTCATCATTTCTTCATTATTTTTAGGAGACATTATGTGCATAATTAAAACACTCTGGGACTGAGCTACTACCCTCAAAAGCAAATGATTAATTGTGTCTTAATCAGTAATAAAACAAAAATCAATGTTGTGTCAATTTTATGCCTCAGCACACTAAAACAATAAAAAGATCACTTTTTTACAGAAACACGTGCTTTTTTTCTGTACTGAAATCACAACATCATATAATATAGTTATGTTTTTGATAGTGTATTGGTTAGATACAATAACAAGAACTGAAAAGTGATTTTGTTTTCAATTGACTGGTGTGAAAATATTGTTGTATTTGGATTCCAAAGGCCATTCTGCCCTCAGTTTCACACTGTCTTTGAATGGCAGTATCAATGTAAAATTTAAAAGACACAACTTATGGATTGTGACACTTTTATTTCTTACAGTATAACCTAATACAGTATATGGAAAGCAGACAATGCATTCTCACATACATGCAAGACAGAAAAAGCAAGTAGAATTATATGCATTTCATTATAATTTATAAAAGGCCAGAAAATACAACTCGTTCAGTTGAAGACAAATTATTTTTGATTCTGATATCATAACAACACAAAATTATGATTCAGATATATACTGAATTTGTCAGCCTGAAAAATACAAAATGTACATGTTTTCTACAAACCAAGCACTCATATAAGACCACTGGAGGTACTTAGCAATATGTGACCATATTTCTGTAACCATAAGAAATATTACAGAAAAATCTGAAGCATAATGTCATGACACTCTGTTATAGAATACACATAGCTAATGATTCCAGGTATAAAGACGCAGGCACAATTTTTTTTTGTAATATACCTTACTATATGTGAGTCTAAATTGTGGGGCCCATAATTCCATATTTTAATTCTTATGTAATGACAACTTAGTAAAGAAGCATTCTATGTCATTATTATACTCTGCATACTGAACAGCTGTTCAGTGCAACACCCACAATGGAAACAGAATATAATGCAAATTGTCAAACTATGGCAATGAAGAGGTAAAAACTATTGCATTCATCCTTTTCAACTGTACAGATTGTTACAGAAAAAGGAGGTTGAGAGGTATGATTGCATTTGATACAGTTGTATAAAGAGCCATATATCAGTTCTCTTTGAAATGTTATTATGAAACTTTCAGGCAGTGATAATATAGAGGTCAGCTCTAAAATCCATGTATGACTACAATGCTGATCTTAGGGAGTTGAATGCAGCACTATTCTGAATTTGACCCCACTGTTTTAACGACTTAAAAACATGGCATTTTAGCCAAAGCATGTTACGACTGAAAATATGTATCATTTTATTGATGAAATATTTAGTAATTTTGCTCAAGCTCTAAGAATAACTTAAAAGTATTAGAGACCATTATTGTATTCTGCATATTGAGAAGAGCTTCAAATAATGGCCATTATAGAAGCCAAGTATAATGCAGAATGAAAGTTTGTGTCACTACAGGCCTAAGAAACAATGCATATGTACTGACTCTTGTGTCTGTGTAAATGCCCCAGCATGTAAACTGGTGGTGGTTAGAAATCAGGCTTGAACCCTATACCTTGAGTGCAGATAACAAGAGCCTGAAATCTACCCACCACCATTTGTGAAATTTTGCAGATTTTTGACTCATATTTTGTTCTGTTCTGTTCCTCTTAACATCTGTGGTTTCTGAATACCTGAATTCTGAGATATTTGATGGGGCAGTGGTAGCATTGTTGCTTCATAGCTGCAGGTTCTTAGGTTTGCTTCTTGGCTAGGGTGTCTTCTGTGTGGAGTCTGCATCTTCTCCGTGGGTTTGCTGTGGTGTCCTCCCATGTTACAAAGACATGTCTGTAGTATTTCTCCCTGGGCCTCTGCTGAAAACTGTTTTTTGTTTCATCAGACTTTCCTGGTTAACAAATGTTAAATAAATAAAATTGACAGGTATTTGAATTTCAGACTTCATATTCTTCAGAAAGTACATAGTAACACAAAACCTTTTAGTTTAGCAATTTTCTAAGTTTATAAGATGAATATTTGAAATTTGTCCCTATTTTTGGGGCTGTATTCCCCCATTACTGGCTTCCTCCAGTTTTTTTGTGCTAAGGTTGAGAGCTATGGCAGGAACTGAATTCACTGAATATGTTTGAGGGCTGTATTCCCCCATTACTGGGCTTGTCTAGATGAGAACTGAATTCACTAAATGATAGCCATTTAAGTTTCAGTCTTCCTCTCTTTCACAAAGCAGCTGATTTGGCATAGTGGTATATTGCTCGGACTGTTTTACACAGGGACCTGGGTTCAAGACTGGGCAATAAAATGTATGGTGGTAACACAGCATTTTATTCTACCAACCTTCCAAGATTATACAAGCAATGTTTGTGTCCCTGTTTTTTGGGCTTTTGTCCCTCCCCAATAAATTTTGGCTTTTTCCAGATTTCTTGTGCTGCAAAGTTGACATACAGTTGAGTATTGAGTAGATTTTACAAGGAGCTGAGTGCTGCAGGGCAAGAGAAGTTTAGTGCTGCTTATGCTGAGTCTGCTTGCATTGTTAATAGCACAGCAGGGTGTGTACTTGCTTTTGATGCAGAAGGCTGTGGGTTCTACTCCCACAAGGGGTGGATGCTGCTGTACTGATAATGTCCTCTTAGGCGAAGATACTAACTAGCAACA
Organism: Protopterus annectens; assembly: GCF_019279795.1. Lineage (NCBI taxonomy): Eukaryota > Metazoa > Chordata > Ceratodontiformes > Protopteridae > Protopterus > Protopterus annectens. The sequence goes on from NC_056750.1 coordinate 243,067,739, forward strand.
TCCTCTTCATTAGTTACAGATATCTTTAATGTGGAATTATTTAGATGACTTACTTCTGCAGAGATTGTGCATATTTACTGATACTGGTGTATTGTATAAGTTTGAATAGAATTTTTTATGATGGAAATATTCTCAATTGGGCAGTTTTGTCATTATTGGTGCATGCATTTTGTTTCATTGTGTACTGGAAAAATGTTCAAAACAATAAATTTAAAACTCCCTCTAACAACTGTACTGTATTATACAAGGAATATAATTTAATACAATCAGGAAGGTGTGTCACACAACACATGTATGTTTTGTGTGCAAGGGGCCTATCATTTGCAAACAGCCCAAAGTTAATCTTTATACTACCCAAATGTATTTTCTTTGAATGTGGATTTCACTGCTGTTTCAATGAATGTGAGTTTCTAGGGCAGAGTTTTAATGCCAAGTCTATTTTCATTGTGAGACTGTATTGCTTTGTTTAGCAGATGTTTTAGTGTTTGTGCTGTAAAATACAAAATAAAACTTTCAAATAAAATCCAAATCATCATAGAAGTAAAGCAGTATGCACACTGCAGTGTTTATGGTAAATGGGGCGAAATAGCCAAGTAATGGGACATTGAAATGGCTGCAGGGGGTGGCTCTATTTGGCCATGATTTTGTGAGGGGGAAGGATGGCAAACTCAGACAGCCCCGGCTCATCTGAACTATACCTCTCAATTGTCCAGATTTTCACAGAATGAATAGATTTTTGCTTCTTCTTTTTGGTTTGTTCCTCAGAAAATTTGTGGTTTTCTGGCAAATCATTTAGGAATTCTGTCACTAAATAATGACAGACATTGAGTTTCAGACTTCATAACCTTCAGAAAAATGCATGCTAAAGCAAGACCTGTTCTATCAACTAAGTTTATACAAGAGCAATTTTTAGTACTGTTTGTATGTTCCCCCAATATAGTTGACCTTGTCCAGATTTCCTCCGTTAACAGGTTGAGAGGCACGTGCAAATTGCTTTATAGAATTGGGCATATCCAAACCTCTCAACTGTCCCCGATTTTGGCTCAAATGTTGCTCTCCCTCTAATCCCTCCATAAGATGTCAGTTTTGGAAGAAAACATGGAGGGTTTATAATTAATAAATAACTATAATAATCAGAGTTATAGATTACTTTTATTTCAGAAATGCATGTAGATTTGTTTATTTTGTCAGCTGCTCAGGCTACCAGTATTGCATTAAAAAGTGTCCCTTCTTTGAGAGGTTCTCAGCTGTATTGTGTGGCTATTTTATATTTTTGCATCACATTTTTGGTCCATTTTTCATAAAATTGTGGTTTTCTAGCAAATTAGTGGCAAATCATTAAAGATTGAAGTTAGAAAATAATGACAGACATTTCAGTTTCAGATTTCATACCTTTCAGAAAATTCATACTAATGCAAGACCTACTATTCTATTAGAAAGTTTATAAGAACAATATTTAAATATTGTCCTTAATTTTGGGCCTAACTTTGTCCAGATTTCTTGTTCTGAGGTTGAGAGGTATGATAGATGTGTCAGGGCCATTGCAGTCAGCCAGACATTTCAAGTTGTGACATACTTGTTGCCCCCACTCCCCCATGTAGTGACTCTGGATGTGTCCAAGCAAGGCAAGGAGCAGTTATGCAGTGTAAGTGTGCAGAGTACCCCCCCATCCAAGGTCGACACAAGTACTACAGTGGCTTTTCATCTGTCTTGCTTGATTTTGCAGAATGTTCTGATTTTCTGTAATATTTTTATACTGTTGATTATGCTTCTCATTATTCAGAAAGTGCCTGTTGCTCTGTGTTTAAGCAGCAATGATTTCATGACCATCAGGTAAGCTTGTCTGAGATTATAAGATGCAAGTAAGCTTTAATAAGCATACTGTTAAAGAAATACCAACACTGAAAGCCTTTTTGTTGTTGCCATGCAGAGAATACTTACATAGCTAGATAATGTATAAGCCTTGCGTATTGAAATGCATATGACAGTATTAGTAATAAAGGACAGGATTACAGTATTTTAAGAATCTCATTACCTTTGTTGGAGCCTTGCCGTCATCTTTGCAGGCTTTACCCATAAACTAAACAGAATGCCAATCTATCATGTCTGGTCCATAACCAGTGAAGTAATCCTTTAAGCAATTTATCTTGAGCTTGTTTCTTGTTTGCTGTTCATTTTTTTACTTTGATCATGTTTTCCCAATGAAACAAGTAGATAGTTGTCAGGCAGCAGATCTTTTTTGGATAAGAAACATTTTTACAAGTGGGGGGGAATCATTGCTAGTTTCAGCATGTTACTTGGTACTTTTTATAAAGATGAATATAAATTATAATTAGAACTGCAGTGCAAGGAGAAGTGGTTTGAGATGAGAGCTGCTTGTTTGTCTTGTACTTGATTTTGACTAGGAATCCAGTTATGTATTTAAAAAGTAATTTATTTTTTCATGCCTCACAACCTTTTTGTTTCCATCTAGATATTAAGTAAGCTGTCATGCAGCCAATGCAGTGAAATCTTTTTTTCTTCTACACTTCACATTTTCTTGATTGGAAAATAATGATGGTTTGGCACCCAGGGCAGCATATTTAATTAATGTTCCAGTTTTTGTGGTTTTGAGCATAGCTCCTCCCCATTCTAGTTGGCCGCACCCCTTCCCATTGGCCCCACCCATTCCGCTGTCTCCTGCAGCCCCCCCTTTGATTTGAAGTCACCAGCTGCCACTGAAGTTTACCCTTGTCAGAGCTTTGCTATAATCTCCCATGCCCTACTTGCCAGCCATACGGCTCTAGCCAGAGATAATGTCATGATTCTACTATTTCTAAGGACTTGTTGCACTGTTTTCATCATCTGTCTGTATCTCTCTCTCTCTTTTCCCTCTCCTGGAGCACCACATGGCCCACTACTGAAAGCCTTCAGTGCTGTCTCACAGTAGAAAAGTCCACTAGCAACTTTTTCATGGCTTATCCAGACCTTGGTTCATGTGTGCTTTAAATATCTTTAAATGTCTTTTTCATGTTTAATGATTTACCAGTCTGCTGAAGCCAATCTTTACCAGTTAGTCCCCTGCCCCCAAATAACTGAACTTGACCTCCTGTTTTTTTTTTTTTTGTATGTTTTTGCAATTTTTGTTCTTTGCCTGCCTACTGTTAGTTGTGACAGACACAGTATGTCCATTAGTTTAGATATATTACCTGAGCAACTGCAGGTCACCACTAGTTGTATATGCATGACAGGGTGACATTTGGGCACATGCAACTTATTTTCATTTCTTGTCTTTTTTGCACATCATTCTGTTGTTTTTCCCGTCTGACAAAAACTGTTCCTTGGATCTTCTTTATCTCTTTCCACAATGGATTGCATATTATCACAGCCTTTCCCCCACCTCCCCTGGTTTAATGTTTCTTCCATTTTCCAATGCCTGATCACCATCTAATCCCTGCCACAGCAGCATATTCATTCTCCATCAGCAGGGTGAGTCACTATCAGGGCTCTATTCCTATATGCTGTGGAACCGATCATCCTGCCTGTTGTTGCTGAACTCCTTGGCCTCTAATTCTTTCTGTATTTTTGTCTTGGCAGCAGTTGCACTTCTCTTGTCTCTCATGTAGTGCTTATTAAGCTTGAAAATGATGTAAAATGATCTAATCACATCCGTAAATGCCCATAACTGAAGTCTGCTTGCACTGCTATGCCTTCAGTGTCCTACCAAACCCGACCACCTAGCTACAATTTGACCATCAACATCTATTTATGTAGAATTGCCTTTCTTTAGAGAAGTACAACATACTTATGTGGCCTGCAGTGCTTCCTACATGTTGTAATACCTTATTTATCCATTTATGAGATAAAGTATGACAACATTTTGAGTGTGGGGCCAATAGATATGGGCAACAAGACAATAATACAAAACTCTTCTTTTATTGCCCTCCGTGTCCTACTTGATGCAGAACTCTGCTTTTATTGTCCTCACTGCCCCACATGATATATACCTCTGCCTTTATTATGTACACTATCCTATATGATGCAGATCTCTGCCTTCATTGTCTCAATGTCACATCTGATGCAGAGGTCTGTCTGTATTGTGTTCACGTTCGACATGATGTAGACTTCTTCCTTTATTGTGTTTATTGCATTACTTGATGTAGGGCTCTACCTTCATTGTCGTCACTGTCCTACATGATATAATTCTCTCTCTGTATTGTGTAGGTTTTATGCTGATCTTCTTTTTTCCTAACAAGTATTTGTGCACCTTAAAAAGAGAGAAAGTTCAACATGCTGAACATTAACACAGTACTGACCTTGTGACCACCCAGTTGTGTACAGATAGTATATAGCAGTGTGGATGGAGAAACACAGAGGAAGGTACAGTTGTGTAAGTGAACTTACCATAACAGTAGATGTTTTAATGTATCACCATTGCAGTAACCTAACTATGTGGGTGTTTCCTATAAAATGCAGGATGAGCACCAAAATCTCCAAAACATTTATTTTTGCACAGGAAGAAGGCAAGAGTCCTAAATACATGTGCTATAAAACAAACAAAAAATAAATAACTTTATAACCATGTACAAAAGGGTAAAAGGAATCACATTTTGGTAATGTACCATGAAGAACAGCAGGGAGAAAGATGGTTGGAGGGATAGATGACCACTACTAGTACTGATACATTTAAATATCTACTGTTATGCTAAGGACACGTCACTTACATAACTATACTATGTTCAAAATCATCACCATTGCAGTAGCCTAAACTATGGGTAGTGTATCATAGCTTAGATTGCCATAGTAAAACAGGGAGAACGACAATAACTAGGAGTCTAGGAGTACTTGGAGAATGATCCTAGCAACGTCAATTCCAGATAGGGAAAAAGGCCCATTATGTAATGCTTTGTAACTGTATGTACTGAAAAACAAATCTGCTGCCTCTAGAATGCTTCTGGAGTACACCCGTTCCAGAAAGCCACAGAAGAAACTAATGCCCTTGTTGAATGCGCTACAACCTGCCTGCAAGTGGCTTGTTGTGGTGAGTGTAACTGAAAGTAATATCATCAGACATCCATGAAGAAATAGTTAACTTAGACAGTGGTTACCCCTTCCTATTACCTTCATAGGAGACAAACAGCTGTTAAGCTTTCCTAAATGGTTAAGGTTTGTCTAGGTAGTATCTGAGCTGCCTTTAGAAAGTCAAAGTCGAAGTAAACTTTATTGTCATTCAGAATCACATAACTGCAAAAACTGCACAAAATTCTCTATCTCTGGACTCAAATGTGCAGATATCACATAGACTAAATACGACAGACATTAATACATATATAACTACTTACTATATACCATGATGTTCTAGATAGATAATCCTAATACTGCACATAAATTAAACTCACTTTAACATGTATTATACAGTGATCTCTTTGCTTGCTTGAGAATTGCACAGTACTGAGGTAAGACATTGCATTATACATCCAGGGTGTGAAGAATCCTTTCTAATTTGTTTATAGATTCAGTAAAGAAAACTGGGAGGTTAATGGTCTGGCTTAAAGTAAACTCTGTAATGACTTTAGGCATAAAAGTAGTTTGTTTTCAAAGAAATCTATCCTTGTGCAAAATAAGGTAGGGCTGATTCAAGTGCTTGTAACTCAGGTACCTCCTTAGCAGAAGTCAGAGTAATGAGTAAAGCAGTTTTCCATGTTATGAACCTCAAATCAGCCTGAAACGTTAGTTGTAATGGAGACTACATAAGCTTTTCAAGCACAAAACTGAGATCCCAAGGAAGAGACAACTGTTTCCTTGGTGGGAAGATATGCAAGACCCCTTTCAAAAATTGCTTTACTTGATCATTTTTGAAATGGTAGGACATATGAGCGGACAAGCTGAAATAGCTGACAAAAGTATCTTTATAGAAATGTTATATAAAACATTGGACAATAACTCACACAAACAATCAAGAACCAGAAGCATCTGAGCCAGATGAGGATCTTGGGTCTTAGAGTGGCACGAGCATGAAAATCTTTTCCACTTCCCATATATGATTTTCTAGTAGCAGGTTTCCTCACTTCATTAAGGTTTTTTCATCTCCTCTGGAAAAAAATGCCTAAAAGGTACAGAAAATTGCATCATTCAGACAGTTAGTTGAAACATTTTTAGATTGGGGGTGTCAAACTCCCACTGTCTTGTATGAGTATATCTGGTCTGTGGGGAAGCTTGGGGTGCTTGTCCTTGCACAGACTGAAAAGGAAGAAGAATCACCAAATCCTTGGGCAAAGAAGGTGGGGGTGAGGGGCACCATTAGAATTTTTGGAGACGTCTTCTGTGTTTTTACGACATTTGGTAATCAGTGGAAAGGGTGGAAAGGCATATAGGGACATTTCCATCCATGGAAATGAAAAATCATCTCTCTTCCAGGCCTGCCTGCAAGGAGCCCTGGAGCAGAATTGTTTAGTTGTCTGTTCAGAAAGGAGGCAAACAGATCTAAAGGGGGGTTCCCAGAGGGAGATCAATTCGTGGAAGACTCCATGATGATGTTTTCATGCATGGGGGTGTCTATCCTGGTCATGCTGAACTTGTCTGCAGAAAGTTTTACTCTGACAGAATTTATAAAACCTGAAGAGTCAGACTGAGCTGAATTGCTACCTCCCAGACCATCATACCCAGTCTTTAACAGGGTAGGGTCTGGTACTCCCTTGTTTGGTTATGCATAACATCACTGTGGTGTTGTCTTTGTACACAAGCAGAGGTTCTTGGTACCAAAGATAATTTAAGGCCTTCAAAGTACTGATAGCAGCCAACATTTCCCTGACATTTATGTGATTCTGTCTGTCTGTCTGTCTGTCTACAGGATTCCACAGAGTTTGCATTTTTACCCTTTTTGAAACCAGTTGCCACTCCATATCTGAAGCATCTGTTGTGGCTGACTTAAGTGGGGATAGAAGGGAGAATGGAAGACCTGGATTCAAGTTATCTGATCTACCTACCATCCAGTCTCCCTTTTCACAAATCTCAGAATTGGAATATGAAAAATCAAAGGGTGTTTATAATGAGTCCAGACTGATCTGAGGTACTACTGTATTTTTCCTTATGTGTAGTCTGGCATAGGCTAACACGGTTATCAGTGATGTTATGTACCCCAGAATCCTGAGGAACTCCCATACAGAAGCTTTGTTTAGGTTGGAGAAATTCAGGAAGAATTGTTGGAACATTTTTACTTTGTCTGGTAGGAAAAAGCTTTTCTTTTGGCTGAGTCCAACAAACATCCCAGGAATACCATTTTGTGTAAAGGGATCAGAAAAGACATCTGCCAGTTGATCTGACATCTCAGACTGAGTGAAGGCCTAGACAGTTCAGAGATACTCTAGACAGCTGGAAAAAAAGTCTGCAAAGATTAGATAATCATCCAAATATGAGAAAATGTATATGTCTTAGATTATGTAGTGAGCTATAACTGGAGCTAGGCATTTTGTAAACACACTTGGTGCAGTGGAGAGTACAAAAGGTAAAATGGAGAACTGATAATTTAAGTCAGATACAGCATATCATAAGAACTGCGTGTCAAAAAGAATGTGGTTACAGAGCAGGCATCCTTTAGTTCTAACTTTACCCCATGAAATCTAGACTTGAGATTAAGCATGCATAATTCTGAAGTGATAACATCTTGAACCTGGGAATCTTGACATGGAGGTTTAAAGCCAAAATATCCAGTACTGACCCCCATTTTCCTTCTTCAAAAAAAAATGAACAATGGTCACTGCCTTAAAGATTGAATGGCAGTGATTCTTCTATTCCTTGGGACATCGTGTTGTGCAGAATGGGAAGAAACAGAGAAATAGGTTTCCTTGGGCAAGAGTGAATTCCCATAAAAACAGTATTCCCATTTTCAGAAGTACCCTCATTGAATGACCCTCAAAACTCAATTGTCTGGGACTATTTGATGCCAAAAGGGTAGTTAAGTCTAATGGAGATGGAGAGGTTGCCAGGATTTGGGATGGAGGTCTGAACAAGTGGATAGTCATGCTGAATAGGAAGACTATTCCTAATTTTTTGAGGCATTTCTCTTCTCTTTTTTAGAGGTTTCTTTCTATTGCTTTTCTTCCATGTACACAGGCCTGTATCACCATTGTTCCTCTCAAAAAGTTCACAAAAGCACTCAGAGCACACAACATTTAGACCACCAAAACATCACTTGTTTTAGCAGCAAAAAAGCTCTGAAGCTTTTGATGTACCTCCTAACTTTAATAAGAGTTACCCACAAGCTCCCTGCTGGAAGATCACCCGAAAGTCACCCAAAGCTTTTAGAAGCTGACCAGCACAAGAAAGAAAAACCTATATAGCTTAGGCTACTGCAACGGTGACCATTTTGAACATCATGCTTTTCTGAACTGTATGGTCATGTCTGTTTTCTCCATCTTACCTTGGGGTTCACTGTTGGATAAGTTAGTAGAAATTAAGACAGAATTGAGGAACATTTTAATGTATGTGTCATTTGTTGATATTTTGCTTCATATCAGCCCATACTAAATGTCTAAAGGTCCTTTTGAAGTTGTTATGTGCCCTTCAGAATTTAAGAAATCACTGCAGTAGATGTTTTTTTTTTTTTTTGCGTAGTCCATAATAAAGAATGGAACTGAAGTATTTGCTATCAGTAAAGCATGCATTTATTATTTGCATTTCATTATGTCACTGCAGAATGCTTTGTTGCAAAAAGAAGTTGCATTGTTGTTTTTGTGACTTTATGTAAACTACATCTGTTATTAGTAAAAAAAAAATGTAGTTAGCTCCTGCCAATTTTTTATTATGCAAATGAGCGAATGTATTTTGGAGCCAGTTGCATATAAAGAACTGCTGCTATGGAGCTGACACTTGCTACTTTGTTGCAGTGTATCAAAAAACGGACATCGTTTTATCCTATTTTCTCTTTTATCAAGTCTTCTTGAGTGACATACAGCATGTGGATGTTGTCGCACAATTTTGTTATAAACTATATGGCACAGTAACTGTGAAATGACCATTCAAGACAAGTATTAGTAAAGATCGTGTCAAAATATAATAACTGCCAAACAATTCTACTATGCTTCCCCAAATTCCACCTAGATAAAGGTGCAACCACAGAAAAATGGTAAAAGCTTCCCCCAGTTAAACCCAAGAAAAAAGCATTTTATCCCCACCACACCCCCTTACTTTTTTAGATACAATTGCACAGTATATCAGATTTCATGTGCATGCCTTAAAAATAATATTCTGAATGTTTTATTCTAATCTGTTAATAATTGCTAGTGTTATAAGATTTTCTCATTATTCTAGTAATATTCAACATTTCTGCATCAAATATGAAAGAAATGTCTTCTCAGGGATTTCATGAAAGTGTCAAGTGACCTGCATTTTTCCACCTTATTTATGAAGAAGAAACATCAAAAATGCTCAGCAACTACAACATGTTGACAGGAAACCTGAGAAATATGCACAGTGACTGCAATGCCACCCTCTGAGACAAGATGATAGAAAGACACCTCAGAATCTGTGCTAGGGATCAATAACGTGAGCATTTTGAATGTTTTGTTCAATGTTGTCTAGTTTTTATGTTATTTGTGTTCATTGATCATTATCCAGGATCAAACTTTACAACTAACCAGAATTCAGCTTTATTGTATGTTGTTGAGGGTGACCTCCCAAATTCATACTGAGTATTTCTTTTCTAGTGTCATGTATTCCCACCTTCTGAATTTCTGTTCATTTCCCATAACACAGGGTAACCCATTTCACAAATCCACATTTGATGCTATTTGCTCTCTCGTGGCAAATCCATGCTCGACTATCACCCTTTAGAATATGGTAAAAGTAGGTAAACATGGTAAAGTAGACAGTGGCTACTGTTTCTGCCTCACAGCACCAGTGTTTGGGATTTATTCCTGAACTCCAATTGTTCCCTTTGTGGCTTTCATGTTCTCCCTCTACCCTTGTGGGTTGCTTCTTAGTGCTCTGGTTTCTTCCTTTCTCCAATCCACCTGCTATTTCACTAGCTACACTTAACATCTTGCTACATATAACCATTGTTTATCTCTTTGTACTAGTTGCCTCTAGTGGAATTGAAAAGTATCATGTATGCTACCAGAAATGCTCAGACAAGGGGTAGCTCACCAACAGAATCAAATTTAATGTAAAGTAAGTGACTGATATGTACAGAGTGAGTGAAATTATCTTGTCACAATTAAAACAGCTCACTGAAGGGGCTGAAGTGTATGAAGTGATTTTTGAGATGAATTATTAAAACTACAGTAAAATGGGTAGTAAGGACTATGGAAATGAAATTAGGCAAATGAACACAGAGAAAACTTTGTTTAGTACGTGCATGATAAAAAGAACTATCCTGCTAGTAATGAATTCTAAAATACTACAGTAAAAATCCTCTAAAGTATGGAAAATGAATGAAACATACTTGTAAAGACATCACATATATTAGAGCACAATCACAGAAACGAATTTATCTGACTAGATGATTTGTGCTGGGAAAGTGCACAGTGTGAACATTATTCAAGATGAAAGCATATGAAATACACAACCGTGAACTGACTTGTAAGTCTGTTAGGAAAAAACATTAATAATTGAAGTGTAATATTTAGAAAACACCAGATAAACAAACTACTAAAAAATAAACGAAGAAATGGCTTAGCAGATGAATGAGAGAATCGAAAAACTGCTTTTAAAACTTTTAATGTGAGCGCTTTCGTCAGAAACAGTGCTCTAACTTATTTACTTACTTAATTAATTACTTCCAATTCATCATCAGAAACATTTTTGTGTGAATCTCTAGAATTTCGCTGTTGAAACACGTTGTTATTTAATGCTCTGAAATCGACTTCACACATTTTTTCAAATACAACTAAAGATTCATTCAATAGCAGATTAAACAAACTGGAAACTTGCAGAGTGTTGGTAAGAGATGAATTTACACCCATTAAAACAGTAAGATTCAATTTACGCACAGATAACTTTAAGTCAATAATAGTTTTTACTAAGTCCACTCTCCTATCAGGTACATAGGAGAGTCCTTTAGCAAGTGTCTTAACCATAACATCAGTTACGGTCACGGAGGTAAAATTATAAATTTTAAAGTCTCCCTCCACACTTACATGTATTTGTGGAACAAGTTGGACATGTTCGTTCATCTCCTCCATCTGTTCTGTCGTTTCCTTCTCTGGGCTTGATTTGTGTTGCTCTGCTGATTCCGTTGGTTCCACTAGTTCCCTCAAGCTGCCTGAAAACCCTGCTGTCTAATTCCATTGTTAGTATTGTTACCTGCCTCTCTTTGTTGATTATAACGGTAAGATTGTGCATTATTTTGTACATTATTTTGAATTCTTTCACTACGTCTCAGAGGAGCTGGCCCAACTTGAGCATTAACATAATCTTCACACTCTCTAACTTGATTTCTGCTATTGGTGTCATCGAGTGGGTGCTGGTTAGTAGGGCTAGTTGGATTTGTAAGATACGCTGGAACTTCTGGAGGTGGTGGATAGGCGTTGCCTTTAGAGTAATCACTGACATGATTGATTTTTTTTCCTTTTAATTTCCAATGCTCTATTCATACTAGCCTCAATGCTAGAAAAAACACGGCTATATTCAAACCAATATATAGGAAAATCAGTGTCAGTCACTATTATTTGCTCCAACAATTCAATTTCAGTTTTTAGAGCATCAAGTTGAAGTCCATAGTGTTTAATCAATAAATTTAAGAATTCAAACCCTTGATGATCAAATAATGCTAACAACTCATGATGGAATGGAGAATTTTTAATTAGACCCACAGGGTAGTGCCACTGAGGCAGACTTTTAGGGATAATCTTTTTTGCAATACATTCTTTGAAGTACGAAACTTCAAGCTGTAATTTGCGGTATTTGAATAACTTCTGATAAAATGCATTAAGGTTTGACATAATAGAAGTTGTACTATTAGCCCCTTGTTGCATATTATTTGATATTCCTTTATTAAAGAAAGAAAGCACTTGTAAATATTCAGCCATTATAGGAATTAAACAGTCTCTTACCAGCTGCTGTGTTAGTCCAACATTATCCAAGCCAGTATTATTTAAATTCAAAGGACTACTATGTTGGGATAAAGTCCTCGGTATTGCACTTGAAACCTCTGAATATAACAGGGGCTGACCATCAGTACTTAGAGTATTAGTATTTGAATTAGTTGAGATCGAATTAATCCTTTGGTTATTTACTTTCTGCGTTCAAGTATCCACTCTCTCAAGCAATCGCTGCACGAGAGCAGTTAAGTTCTCCACGGCGTTCGCTTCAGAAGAACTACTTGGAACATTAGATATAACGTTGTCTTGTTGAGAAAACAAGGACTGTGAGACAGCTCCTACTCTGCTAGCCACTGTAAAAACCAGAAAACACCAGATAAACTACTAAAAAATAAACAAAGAAATGGCTTTGCAGATGAATGAGCGAATCGAAAAACTGCTTTTAAAACTTTTAATGTGAGTGCTTTCGTCAGAAATAGTGTTCTAACTTCTTCAGACAAACAAGGACAACCACAGCAAGCTTTGAATACAAAACCCAATTAATTAATTAACTCATATTAGGAATAATAAAGTAATCTATTATTTAAAGTTACAGACCTCTATAAGTACATTTATATACCAAAACTCAAAAAATCCATTTTTTATAACTTGTTTAAACATATTAAAACCATTTTTAAAAACTTTTTTTTTAAAATATATATATATATATATGTTAAAGACAGTTATAGTCATTAAATCATTGTGGATACTCAAAAAACGCATTATATAAAAACGAAATATGTAAGAAAGCCCATATGTATAAGCAATAAATAAACAAAAGTTATTATTATTATATATATTTCACAAATAACTTAATAAAAAACGTGTATGTGTTCCTAAATAAATTTACCTCATACATCTTCCTATGACTAAAACCATATTTACAAGTGTGTTAAAAAAGGGGGTATTTAAATGCTTATATATATATTAATGTCTTTTTATCTAGCAAGTGCTTTAAGCTTCAGGATGCATTTTAAAGATACATATTCATTCAGACCCAGTGGGATATATGCTGAGGTACGAATTTGCCACATAAGTTCTTTTTCCTCTAATTTTAATTCCCACGGGTCACCCTTTATATCTTGGACTACTTGTTCTAAAAGTGCAAAATGGAATTTATGTGTTAGATTTTCAATAATGTGTTTGGCCAGTGCGTTCGTAATCATTTTCTTACCTATACTATATTGGTATTCATATATGCGTTGTTTAATCTTTCTTTCTGTTTTACATATGTAGTAAGCACTGCATAATTCACATAAGGCCACATATACCACCCCTTTAGAATGACAATTATATTGTCTCTAATGGTATAATTCTTACCCTTGATGTTCAGTCTGTTACCTGTTTTTATAAATTTACACTGTGCACAACAACCACATTTACTCATTCCAATATTAATTTTATATACTTTTTTCTGCATTTCCAGTAGACATTTGATGTTGGGTCCCCTTCTATAGGTTAATCTAGGGTCTGGCCCCAACACTTTATTCAAATTACTGTCCTCAGCAATTATACCCCAATTTTGATGAAGTGTAATATTTAGACTAGATATTGGAGCAGAGTGTTATATAATGACTTTTCTAACATTTGAAGCAGTGGATGAAAAGGAATTTAACTTGGATGTGTCATTGTATAACTGTCTTACTTATTTTGCACATCATTCAAGACCAAGGAGTTAGAATGTGCTTTAGTAAAAACATAAGAATGATAAATGCAAGATCTTATTTCAGATAATGGATAGTATATATGTACCATCTCTGCTGCATTGTTTACTTTGTCAAAAGCTTGTGATGGTGAAAATTACTCACTGTGTAAATGTAGAGTTAATATGTAGATTACAGAATGTTTAGTCTGATGGTTTAGTTTACAGACTTTGGAGATGTATTTACTGGCTTGGTTTGTTTTCCAGTTTATGGTAGTCAAACAGGTTCTGCAGTGAAATGCATAATGAATGCTCTGAGAAATGTTTCAGAAGCCTTGTGGACTATATAGTACATGAGGAATAGTTAAACCACACAGAGAAAATCACTGTGACTCCTCCTTCATGCAAGTCACTGTACATCAAGCTCTTTTAATAGTGGTGAGATAGTTTCATTCACTCTGCAAACATTCATTTCTTGTTAACATTATATCTGATTCTCTCAGTTGTTCATTGTCTAATCACTTCAGACACTACATACAATTCTCTTCACACTAGTGAGTCATGAAACTTGCCAAATTCACAGTCTTTAGAGTTTGCTTCTTTAATGCAGTAACATGAGCATTTATACATGCTGTGGAATGATATGTTGTCAAAAATGAACGGTGCATAACTGTCAGATCCTTCCTTGGTTCACATTATCTCTAAAATTATTATCTCTCTCTCCTGCTCCAGACTCATCTATATTATACAAGCTTAAGGTTTCTTACAATGCAACAATGCCACTATGATAAGATGACTGGTGACCCACTGGATGTATATTAATTGATATAAAAGGACTGACAACAATAGCATTAACACACACACACATAGCAAATATAGCTAATATATATTTTTCAGGACAAGCCTCTGCACTGTCCATATGGAGGACAATGCCCCCACACTACCTTATGTAAATATACTAACTCCACAGTTGTTCAACCATGGGGTAAAGAGACACACAAATCAAGGGTAAAGATATTAGCCACCCAAATTGAGGCCTCGGTGAATGCATAGAAAATAGAGTTGAAGACTGACAACTTTGGTGAAATGGCTTGGAAAGATTATGACTGACTAGTTAGATGTTGACCATTTGTAGAATAACTCCCTGTGACATGCAGAGATGTTGCACTACCTTATCAGACCTTTCAGATACTCTGCTGTTACTTAGAAATAGATCAACTTTCTAGATTCGGAGTTTCCATTTCTTAAGCGTGTCACTTAGAAAAGAGGTTACTAGCTGGAACCAGATAAAATATTTCTCAAACAAAAGATTACATTGCTAATTTTGGATTGCTTCTGATACCATGTAACACCTTGTATATCATGATGGCTGAAAGAATAGGATGGAAACTTGTATGGATGGAGCAGCATTGTACAATATCAGAGTAATAATTTGTTCTTTATCATGGCTTAATTGTAAAGTGGTTTCCACTGTTTCATGGTCCCTGTAATGTAATCAATCAGTGTCGGGTGTATCTTATACATTTTTAAGCACTCTTTTATTCATGAATGTGGAATACTGTCAAATGTTTTTTTGTAGTCTACCCATGCCATACTTTGAATTTTCCCCTTTTTACAGTTCTCCATTATGACTTTATTTAACAACAAACAATCATTTGTTTTATATGATTTTCTTTTGTTCTATTGACATGACTGAGTTTTCTTCTAAATGACTATAAACTCTGTCGGCATCAGTTCCAGTATATAGTTATTGGTCTTTGACAGTGTGGCCACCACAATGTACAGTGTGCTCAGGCACACCAAAAATGGAGCAGACATGAGAGTGACATGAGTATTTGTATCTCTGTACTAGACACTGTCAAGGTCTTATCTGGAGGACTGTGGACAGTCCTACAGGCCCTGCAGAGAAATAGACAACAGATTCCTCATAGGAAAGCTTTCAGGTCAGTCCACAGGGTGGATGAGAAAGTATGTACTGAGAGAATAGAAGAAATGGGACTCTATGCCTTATATGTAAAGAAGAATGGAGAACAGTATTTGTGCCCATAAATTGCTGAGGGGGGCAGTGGAGGGCTAACCCACAGAAGAAAGAGCAAATAAAGTATGGCATATTACACATGCAGGCACATAGGTCCAGTTCCCGTCTGGACATGACAAAACACTTCTCAGCATGGATAATGAGCAGACTACTACAATGGGTGGTTGGCAACCCACTCGCAGAGGCACTTAGAAGGAGGTGGAAGAATTAGCAAGAGCTGATGGTGGACGGGCAGAAGTACTACATCCCACACAAGAGTAGACTAAGAAGAAAAAATGTTCTCTTTCTGTCTGTTTGGTAAATGATCATCCCTTTATACATCATAGAAATGCTTTGGCACACCAGTTTCTGTAAAGTGCATAGCTCCACAGATGTTAATCCATTGCCCACCAGATCAGCAGACTTTTTACCCTAGTTCACTGCACACCATGCAACAGTTTCTTTACGGTTACATAATAGGTGTTCAGGCTACTACCTTCCAGAATAATGGCATGAATTCAGCTGGTTTATCAGGTCTAACTATTGATATGTGTTCATAGGTTCATAGATTAGTACTAAGCTAACTGCCCTTGTGAGCCATTTTAAGCCTAGCCAATTATCCCTTGTGAGAATCAAACCCTGCACCTTGTGTTTGCAAGGCAAACACCTTAACCATTAGCCACCCTCCCAATGATCTTGCTTAATATGTTCTGTTGTTTTAACAAAATGCTTATCATTTTGTGCTCCAGTAGATCATACAATATCATTGCATGTGATATCATTATGACATTTACTCAAGCAGTATTGTACAATGTCATTGTATATATTGTTATGATGCTTAGACAAGCTGAACTATGCATTATCACTACATCTCACATAATGACATTTACACAAGTAGCACAGTACAATACCACTACACATAATATCATTATGACATTTATACATCCAGCAATGTACAATGTATCTGAATATGGCATCTTTCAGACATTTCCCTAAGCAGCATATGTACACTATTACTGTATGTGATATTACTGTAACAATTACACGGGTCTATATTAAAATACTGAAACCTCACTTACATGAATACCTAAACGCCAACACATAAATAGCGAACCGCAAAAACACTGAACGTCCTGAAGCGCAAAATTCAAAATATCGAATTGCCATAGTTGGCCAAGCCCACCACCCGCTACATACTACCTACCCAAAAAAAAATAATCCACACTTGCTCATATCTACACTTCACCCATATATCCCATATCCTAATCAAACATTCACTACACACAAATGTATCTAACTATAAACAAACAACACCCAACTACAGGAAAAGTATAATTTATGTATACATTCAGCTACACAACTATATTACTATACATGCACTTAACATAACTCTACTTCTAACCATAAAGTAAAGGTCACATGTATTACTATGTATGCACTTATCTTAACCCGCACCCTAACCCTAAGGTCCTTAACTATTGCACACTTACGTTAGGGAGCTTTACCAGATAAGGGCCAACTATGACAATTCGATATTTTGAATTTCGCACTTCAGGATGTTCAGTGTTTTCGCGATTCACTATTTGTGTGTCCCTGTTTAGGTATTCGCGTAAGTGAGGTTTCGCTATTTTAATATAGACCCAATTATACAATGTCACTTCACATGATATCGTTATGTCATTTATATATCCAGCAATGTACAACATATCTGAATACGGTATCTTTCAGAAGCAGCATGTGTACAATGTTACTGTATGCGATATCATTGTGACAGTTACACAAGCATTATTGTACAATATCACTGCACATGATATTTTTTATTTATTTTAACTGTGAGATTTATACATGCTGCAATGTACAATATTAGTATACATGATATCAGCACAGTATTACTGCATATGATATTATTGTGACGTGCTACAGTAGTAGTGTACAGTCTCACTGTGTGATATATTATTAAAACATTTACACAAGCAGCACTGTGCAGTATTATTAAATGTGATATTATTAGGAGATTTACAGAAGCAGCATTGTACAATATCAGTACATGTAATATTATTATGATGTTTACACAAGCAGCACTATACTGTATCATTACATATGTCAGCTATATGTACAGCTAATATACATGCCCTGTATTAGCATGTAAAGGAGTATCCTGGGCATGTATTTTCTTTTATGGTTTTGCAGGTTATTCATCCAACTGTGGGGGGGTGATTTGAGAAATATAACAGAATGTAGTGAAACTAGATGGATAATCAATCTGAGTGCTGATAGAGCACCTGACTTGAATGGTGTCATTCCTATCAAGCCTTTTTTTAAAAAGAGGATGGCTTTTTACTGAGTCTTTGATTGGCTGTTATGTATTTTAAACTGTGTTCAAAACTTTTGTATGTTGTCTGAAGAAGGGTTTTTCAAACCTGAAAGCACTAACCTACTGCATTTTATTAAATTACTGTTTTTATCAGCCTGGTGGTCCGGATTGTCTGTTTTTGCTGATGTAATATTAATATGATGTTTACACAAGCAGCATTGTGCAGTATCATTACATGTGATATTAGGATATTTACAGAAGCAGCATTGTACAATATCAGTACATGTAATATTATTATGATGTTTACACAAGCAGCACTGTGCAGTATCACCACATGTGATATTATTAAGAGATTTACAGAAGCAGCATTGTACAATATCAGTACATGTAATATTATTATGATGTTTACATAAGCAGCACTGTACAGTATCATTACATGTGATATTATTAGGAGATTTACAAGAAGCAGCATTGTACAATATCAGTACATGTAATATTATTATTTTTTAACTTCTCCAAAGCAGATTACAACCACTTACTGGATGGTATAAATAGCTTCACTGTACCTCCCGTTCAGATGGAACTGGCAACTATGCTGAGTTATACACAAATATTTTATACAAAAACTTGAACAACTGCATTCACTCAGCCATACCTGATAGGACCAAAACAAGCTCCTCAAGGAAGAGCAAACCTGTCTGTTGAACAACTGCCATTAACAGGCTTTACAATAATAATAAGAAATTGCTGTCTAAGAGTAAGAGGGAGCAAGCCCTAAACTGGAAACACTCTCTCCTCAGCTTAAACAAGCAAATAAGACTTCTTGTGAAGTCCTCCAAAGCAAACTATGAATGCAAATTAGCTTCCTCAACTAAGGACAACCATAAGCCATTCTTAAGTTACATCCGTAACCTAAAAGGAAAGGCTCAAATTTATGCCAAACTCGTAGTTAATGATACCACATACACCAAGCCTGTGGGCATTGCTAACCTGTTAGCTGACAGGTTCTCTGAAAACTCCACTCCCCTTTACCCACCGCACTTACCCCAAGACATCCTTATCACCTGTCCTCTACCCTGTATCTCTAAAGAGCAGGTCATGAAGGACATGAACCCTCTCTCTCTAAGGTCAAAAAAACAGCAGCCATGGGACATGATAACATCCCAGGCCATGTTCTTCATGCGCTCAAACAAGAATTAGCAATGCCATTGAGTACTCCTTTCAATCATAGTCTAAGCACTGTCTTGAATGGAAAATGGCCACCATCATCCCCTTGTACAAAGGAGGTGTTTCCACATACCTTGGGAACTATAGACCTATTAGCTGACTAGCTTTATCTGCAAGTCCATGAAGAGAATCATCATGGACCTTATCAACAAAGACATACGTAACCTCCAAGAACTTGACCCTACTCAATTTGGATTTGTCAAAGTGAGATCATGCCTGTTAAACCTGGTGGACTTCTTCGAGACAGTCACCAAGGCCCTTGATGAAGGGAAATCTGTGCATACAGCCTACTTAGACTTAGCCAAGGCTTTTGAAACTATCAAATATAAATTCACCGGGAGCACACCAATGGGAGGTATGAATGATGTTTAATGAAGCAAGCCACAACAGCAACAGACAAAGGAAGAACAAGTACTGACAACAAGAATGTTTTAAACGCTCTCCAAACAAAATTAGCATTTTCGTTACACCTTCATCACCTTGCACAAAGGTGGTGCCACTACTGACCTGGGAAACTATCACCCCATTGGCTTGACAAGTCTGATCTGTAAAGCCATGGAGTGTATTATTGTGTATCTCATAAACAAGGAAAAAGGCAAACTCCAAGCACTTCACCCCACCCAATTCAGATTCGTCAGGGGCAGATCTTACCTATTAAACCTAGTTGACTTTTTTGAGACTGTCACCAAGGCCCTGGATGAGGGAAAGTCAGTACATACCACTTACCCTGACCTGGCGAAGGCCTTTGACACAATCCTCTACTCAGCATCATCGAAAAGCTAACACAACTTGGTGTTAATCCCTATCTAGTCAGATGGGTGGCCAACTGGCTCACAGATAGAACCCACAAGGTCAAAATAGGTGCTGACACTTCCAACAGCAGACCTGTCACTAGTGGTGTTGCCCAGGGATCTGTCCTGGCACCCCTACTGTTTGACATCTACTTCTCAGAGGCCCAGGGAAGGACAAAGGGCTTGTGGCTGACCAAGTTTTGGATGACTGTAAGTTGGTTGCTGTCATTGACTCCCCAAATGATGTTAACATACTGCAAGAGGGTCTCACATCTAGAAATAACTGCTGCCAAAGTCATGTAAAGAAATGTATTCAAAGTCAAAGCAAATAAATGTATTTTCATACCATCTGGCACAAACACAGCCCCTGCTGATTACCACATCAATGGCAACCCCCTAAGCACACAACCTGGGGTGAGAGACCTGGGTACTCAGGTTGACAACAATCTCACATTTGACCATCATGTGCCAGCAGTGGTCAAAAAAAGCCTTTTACTTGGTTCATCTTATAAGTAAAGGGATTGCATCCAGAGAAAAAGGAGGTTATCACCTCTCTGTACTCCTCCCTTATTAGAACTATAATTAAGTATAATGCCACGTTTGGTATGTATGTCTCCAAACACTTGCACCAACTACAAAGGCCACAGAAATACCTCACAAAGACAATAAATGGCCTCCAATACCTATCTTATGTGGACAGGCTTAAATCACTATCACTCTGCTCGGTATCATACAGACTGCTCAGAGGTGATCTGTGTCTCACCTACAACGCAATATCAGACCCTGCCCTACTAGAGATGCTTCATATCCGTAAGTCTAACTCCTCATGCATTACCCACTTGATAGGCCTAAATCTAATATGCAACATCAACAAAACCTGCTGGAGAGACAGGTTTGTCTCCCAGAGGCTGCCCCATCTCTGGAATAGACTTCCCTTACATGCCAGAGTACATCACTGGCCCTCTTCAAACACAATCTTGATGAGTGGATGGGAAACCACAAATTTGTCCCAGGTGTTCCACCTTTGTCCCTCAATGACAGGGGTGATAGGTGATGACTGAGTTTTTTTTTGGGGGGGGTATAAACTCTTGGCTAGGCTTGTAAGGGCCCCAGGGCCACTTGTCTAGGAACCACCTATGATCTTATGATCAGTTGAACAGATTTGATGTCATTCTGTAGCCAACACTGAAAACTAGTGAGAGATGTGATAGTGATAGCACTCTGTCCTGGAACTGACAAGACCATTCACCTACTTCATCTTGCCTTGCTTTAGTAAGTAACTTAACTAGGGAACATTATTTCTTCAGTCAGTTAGGAAAATATGGTGAGATTAGCTAAAAGTATTGTCTTTCTGTATCTGTATGAATCTTTCCATCTATGTTGTTTTTATATTTCCTGTGAATTGAAACTCTGGTGTTTATTGTGAATAGATATTCAGTATTGTCATATATTTTTTATAAAATATATCTGAACCTTTCATCGCGGCTGATATTTTAGAAAATATTTTAACCCTTGAGAGTACCTGCATTTATTTAGTGGCACTGTAGCATCATGCTCCTGAAAATCTTGCTGATTTGTTAACACTACCATTTGTATAAGTATTAATTTTACTAAGATTAATTGGGTACCCTGCTAAGATCCTTAAAGTAACTGGCTGGTGGCAGTAAATTTACCATATAGGCCGGGTGGAGGTGGGATAGTGATTAAATATCTTTTTTCTGCATTTTCTAGAGTTTCTGTGATTTAAAAAGCTTATTTCAGCTACATATTGTACTTATTTTTTCTGTCTGTACGTTAACAAAGTTGTTTTTGTGTTTAAATTACCTGTTTAGCTGTTGTAGGCTACACACTCAAGGGTGATAACCATTTCAGTGCATTTAAAGTGGTTTTTGATTGTATCTGCTTTATTTTTTGGAAAAAAAAACAAAAAATATACTTGTTTTCCCACCTTTCTAAGTTAGTTTAGTCCAGTTTTCAGGATAGTGCTGAATTCAGGGCTGTGTTACAAGTTTCTGTGTTTGCCCATACCTTACTTGGATAGAAGGAAGTTTCTCTGTTCACTGTGAGAGAGAGAACTTTGATCAGCCTATCTGTCCCTGGAGGAGTGGTTTCAGCCCAGAAATTAGTAGTGTATTGGCCATTTTGGGCTAATTTCTATCTCTTTCATTTCCCTGCTATAAAACCCACATTTGCAAGGTTTTTCTGCTAGTATACAGCTCAGCAAGCTCCTGCCTGGTGCCCTGCAGAGTTCTACAGCAGCAGAGAGACAAAAGAGAGACTTTGGAGTGATTAAGTATAATTTTTCTGCATTTTCTTGCTGCCTTTAGCTAATTCCACCTATAAGGCCAATTTTCTAGAGTTTCTGTAATTTAAAAACCTTGTTTCAGCTACATATTGTACTAAATTTACTGCCTGCACTTTAACAAAGTCATTTTTGTGTTTAAATTACCTGTTTAATTGTTGTAGGATACACACTCAAGTGTGATAGCCATTTCTGTGCATTTAAAGTGTTTTTTGATTGTATCTGCTTTATTTTCTGAAAAAATACTAATTTTCCAGCCTTTCTAAGCTAGTTTAGTCCAGTTTTCAGATTAGTGCTGAATTCAGGGCTGTGTTACAAGTTTCTGTGTTTACCCATACCTTACTTGGATAGAAGGAAGTTTCTCTGTTCACTGTGAGAGAAGCAACTTTGAGCAGCCTATCTGTCCCTGGAGGAGTGGTTTCAGCCCAGAAATTAGTTGTTTATTGGACATTCTGGGATAATTTCTATCTCTTTCATTTCCCTGCTATAAAACCTGCATTTGCAAGGTTTTTGTGCTAGTATACAGCTCAGCAAGCTCCTGCCTGGTGCCCTGCAGAGTTCTACAACAGCAGAGAGACAAAAGAGAGACTTTGGAGTGATTAAGTATCATTTTTCTGAATTTTATTGCTGCCTTTAGCTAATTCTGCATAAACGCCAATTTTCTAGTTTCTGTGATTTAAAAAGCTTGTTTCAGCTGCATATTGTACTTATTTTACTGCCTGCACTTAAACAAAGTCATTTTTGTATTTAAATGACCTGTTTAACTGTTGTAGGCTACACACTCAAATGTGGTAGCCATTTCTGTGCATTTAAAATTTTTTTTTATATATCTTTTTTATTTTCTGAAGAAAAAAACAAAAAAATACTTCTTTTCATGCCTTTCTAAGCTAGTTTAGTCCAGTTTTCAGGTTAGTGCTAAATTCAGGTCTGTGTTACAAGTTTCTGTGTTTGCCTATACCTTACTTGGATAGAAGGAAGTTTCTCTGTTCACAGTGAGACAGAGAGCTTTGAGCAGCCTATCTGTCCCTGGAGGAGTGGTTTCAGCCAAGAAATTAGTAGTTTATTGGCCATTTTGGTCTAATTTCTATTTCTTTCATTTCCCTGCTATAAAACCCGCATTTGCAAGGCTTTTGTGCAAGTATACAGCTCAGCAAGCTCCTGCCTGGTGCCCTGCAGAGTTCTACAGCAGCAGAGAGACTTTGGAGTGATTAAGTATCATTTTGCTGCATTTTTTTGTTGCCTTTAGTTAATTCCACCTAAAATGCCAATTTTCTAGAGTTTATGTGATTTAAAAACCTAGTTTCAGCTACATATTGTATTTATTTTTCTGCCTGCACTTTAACAAAGTCATTTTTGTGTTTAAATTACCTGTTTAACTGTTGTAGGCTACACACTCAAGTGTGATAGCCATTTCTATGCATTTAAAGTGTTTTTTTTATTATATCTGCTTTATTTTCTAAAAGAAAAATACTTGTTTTCCCACCTTAATAAGCTAGTTTAGTCCAGTTTTCAGGTTAGTGCTGAATTCAGGGCTGTGTTACAAGTTTCTGTGTTTGCCCATACCTTACTTGGATGGAAGGAAGTTTCTCTTTTCACTGTGAGAGAGGGAGCTATGAGTAGCTTATTTGTCAATGGAGCAGTGGTTTCAGCCCAGAAATTAGTAGCTTATTGGCCATTTTGGGCTAATTTCAATCACTTTCATTTCCCTGCTATAAAACCCACATTTGCAAGGTTTTTGTGCTAGTATAAAGCTATGTAAGCTCCTGCCTGGTGGTCTGCAAAGTTCTGCAGCAGCAGAGAGACAAAAGAGAGACTTTTCAGTGATTAAGTATAACTTTTCTGCATTTTCTTGCTGCCTTTAGCTAATTCTGCCTAAAACGCCAATTTGTTAGAGTTTCTGTGGTTTAAAAAGCTTGTTTGTGCTACACATTGTACTTATTTTACTGATTGCCCTTTAACAAAGTCATGTTTGTGTTTAAATTACCTGTTTAACTGTTGTAGGCTACACTCTCAAGTGTGATAGCCATTTCTATGCATTTAAAGTGTTTTTTTATTATATCTGCTTTATTTTCTGAAAAAAATACTTGTTTTCCCACCTTTCTAAGCTAGTTTAGTCCAGTTTTCAGGTTAGTGCTGAATTCAGGGCTGTGTTACAAGTTTCTCTGTTTTCCCATAACTTACTTGGATAGAAGAAAGTTTCTCTGTTCAATGTGAAAGAGGGAACTTTGAGCAGACTATCTTTCCCTGGTGGAGTGGTTTTAGCCTAGAAATTAGTAGTTTATTGGCCATTTTGGGCTACTTTATATCTCTTTCATATCCCTGATATAAAACCCGCATTTGCAAGGTTTTTGTGCTAGTATACAGCTCAGCAAGCTCCTGCCTGGTGCCCTACAGAGTTCTACAGCAGCAGAGAGACAAAATAGAGACTTTGGAGTGATTAAGTATCATTTTGCTGCATTTTATTGCTACCTTTAGCTAATTCCACCTAAAATGCCAATTTTCTAGTATTTTTGTGATTCAAACAACTTGTTTCAGCTACATACTGTACTTATTTTATTGCCTGTACTTTAACAAAGTTGTTTTTGTGTTTAAATTACCTGTTTAACTGTTGTAGGCTACACAATCAAGTGTGATAGCCGTTTCTGTGCATTTAAAGATTTTTTTTATATTTTATCTGCTTTATTTTCTGAAAAAAAATACTTGTTTTCCAGCCTTTCTAAGCTAGTTTAGTCCAGTTTTTAGGTTAGTGCTGAATTCAGGGCTGTGTTACAAGTTTCTGTATTTTGCCCTACCTTACTTGGATAGAAGGAAGTTTCTCTCTTCACTGTGAGAGAGGGTGCTTTGAGCATCCTATCTGTCCCTGGAGGAGTGGTTTCAGCCCAGAAATTAGTAGTTTATTGGCCATTTTGGGCTAAATTTCTCTCTTTCATTTCCCTGTTATAAAACCCAGATTTGCAAGGTTTTTGTGCTAGTATAAAGCTCAGCAAGCTCCTGCCTGGTGCCCTGCAGAGTTCTACAGCAGCAGAGAGACAAACGAGAGACTTTGGAGTGATTAAGTATCATTTTTCTGCATTTTATTGCTGCCTTTAGCTAATTCCATCTAAAACACTGACTCTCTAGAGTTTCCGTGATTTAAAAAGCTTGTTTAAGCTACATAGTGTACTTATATTACTGCCTGCACTTTAACAAAGTCATTTTTGTGTTTAAATTACCTGTTTAACTGTTGTAGGCTACACACTCAAGTGTGATAGCCATTTATGTGCATTTAAAGTGTTTTTTTTTTATTGTATCTGTTTTATTTTCTGAAAAATATATTTGTTTTTCCACCTTTCTAAGCTAGTTTAGTCCAGTTTTCAGGTTAGTGCTGAATTCAGGGATGTGTTACAAGTTTGTGTGTTTGCCCATACCTTACTTGGATGGAACAAAGTTTCTCTGTTCACTGTGAGAGAGGGGAGCTTTGAGCAGCCTATCTGTCCCTGGATGAGTGGTTTCAGACCAGAAAATAGTAGTTTATTGGCCATTTTGGGCTAATTTCTATCTCTTTTATTTCCCTGCTATAAAACCCACATTTACAAGGTTTATGTGCAAGTATACAGCTCAGCAAGCTCCTGCCTGGTGCCCTGCAGAGTTCTACAGCAGCAGAGAGACAAAAGAGAGATTTTGGAGTGATTAAATATCAATTTTTGCATTTTCTTGCTGCCTTTAGCTAATTCTGCCTAAAAGCAGATTTCCTAGAGTTTCTGTGATTTAAAAGGCTTGTTTCAGCTACATATAGTACTTATTTTACTGCCTGCACTTTAACAAAGTTGTTTTTTTGTGTTTAAATTACCTGTTTAACTGTTGTAGGATACACACTCAAGTGTGATAGCCATTTCAGTGCATTCAAAGTTTTTTTTTAATTGTATCTGCTTTATTTTCTGAAAAAAATATATATACTTGTTTTCCCGCCTTTCTTAGCTAGTTTAGTCTAGTTTCAAGGTTAGTGCTGAATTCAGGGCTGTGTTACAAGTTTCTGTGTTTGCCCATAGCTTACTTGGATAGAAGGAAGTTTCTCTGTTCACTGTGAGAGTGGCAGCTTTGAGCAGCCTATCTGTCCCTGGAGGAGTGGTAAAACCCACATTTGCAAGGTTTTTGTGCTAGTATACAGCTCAGCAAGCTCCTGCCTGGTGCCCTGCAGAGTTGTACAGCAGCAGAGAGACAAAAGAGAGAGTTTGGATTGATTGTCATTTTTCTGCATTTTCTTGCTGCATTTAGCTAATTCTGCCTAAAATGCCAATTTTCTAGGGTTTCTGTGATTAAAAAAGCTTGTTTAAGCTACATATTGTACTTATTTACTGTCTGCACTTTAACAAAGTTGTTTTTGTCTTTAAATTACCTGTTTAACTGTTGTAGGCTACACACTCAAGAGTGATAGCTATTTCTGTTCATTTAAAGTTTTTTTATTGTATCTGCTTTATTTTCTGAAAAAAATATATATACTTGTTTTCCCGCCTTTCTAAGCTAGTTTAGTCCAGTTTCCAGGTTAGTGCTGAATTCAGGGCTGTGTTACAAGTTTCTGTGTTTGCCCATACCTTACTTGGATAGAAGGAAGTTTCTCTGTTCTCTGTGAGAGAGGCAAATTTGAGCAGCCTATCTATCCCTGGATTACTAGTTTCAACCAAGAAATTAGTAGTTTATTGGCAATTTTGGGCTAATTTCTATCTCTTTCATTTCCCTGTTATAAAACCCGCATTTGCAAGGTTTTGTGCTAGTATACAGCTCAGCAAGCTCCTGCCTGGTGCCCTGCAGAGTTCTACAGCAGCAGAGAGACAAAAGAGAGTCTTTGGAGTGATTAAGTATCATTTTTCTGCATTTTATTGCTGCCTTTATTTAATTCCACCTAAAACGCCGATTTTCTAGAGTTTCTCTGATTTGAAAAGCTTGTTTCAGCTACATATTGTACTTATTTTACTGCCTGCACTTTAACAAAGTCGTTTTTGTGTTTAAATTGCCTGTTTAACTGTTGTAGGCTACACACTCAAGTGTGATAGCCATTTCTGTGCATTTAAAGTGTTTTTTTTTTTTATTGTATCTGCTTTATTTTCTGAAAAAATATATATATACTTGTTTTCCCACCTTTCTAAGCTTGTTTAGTCCAGTTTTCAGGTTATTGCCGAATTCAGGGCTGTGTTACAAGTTTCTGTGTTTGCCCATACCTTACTTGGATAGAAGGAAGTTTCTCTGTTCACTGTGAGAAAGGGAGCTTTGAGCAGCCTATCTGTCCCTGGAGGAGTGATTTCAGCCAAGAAATTAGTAGTTTATTGGCCATTTTGGGCTTTCTATCTCTTTCATTTCCCTGCAATAAAACTCGCATTTGCAAGGTTTTTGTGCTAGTATACAGCTCTGCAAGCTCCTGACTGGTGTCCTGCAGAGTTCTACAGCAGCAAAAAGACAAAAGAGAGACATTGGATTGATTAAGTATCATTTTTCTCCATTTTCTTGCTGCCTTTAGCTAATTCCGCCTAAAACACCGATTTTCTAGAGTTTCTGTGATTTTAAAAAACGTTTTTCAGCTACATATTGTACTTATTTTACTGCCTGCACTTTAACAAAGTCATTTTTGTGTTTAAATTACCTGTTTAACTGTTGCAGGCTACACACTCAAGTGTGATAGCCATTTCTGTGCATTTGAAGTGTTTTTTTGATTGTATCTGCTTTATTTTCTGAAAAAAAAATTACTTGTGTTCCTGCCTTTATAAGCTAGTTTAGTCCAGTTTTCTGGTTGGTACTGAATTCGGGGCTTTGTTACAAGTTTCTGTGTTTGCCCATACCTTACTTGGATGGAAGGAAGTTTCTCTGTTCACTGTGAGCGAGGGAGCTTTGAGCAGCCTATCTGTCCCTGGAGGAGTAGTTTCAGCCCAGAAATTAGTAGTTTATTGGCCATTTTGAGCTAATTTCTATCTCTTTCATTTCCTTGCTATAAAACCCACTTTTGCTTGGTTTTGCACACTGGGCAGCGCCAGTTAGCTAGGGTATAACTATTCCTGGCTCCACAAAGTCTACTCTTCAATTATTCCCTTGGAACTATACAAACTTTCAACTTAAGCACTCAAATCATTCACTGCACTTGCCCAAAACCCATAGCAAGCATTAATAAACCTTAGTACTTGACCCCCCTATACTGTAGAAAAGGGCAAGGCTCTCTATTTGATCTTACCAGCCAATCAGTAAAACAGTTCACTGTACCTATCCAGGCATGTCCAAAGGGTAGTTTCAGGTGTACTCGCCAGTCCAACTGGTGAATCTGGGCATTTTGAGGCAATGTTACAATTGCCTCATGTACACAGACAACCCTCTCCTCCTTCTACCAAACACTAATACATGCAAGAGATGCAGTTATACAGCCAAACTGGAGGCTAAGCTCTCTCAACCCAAGACTAGACCAGGCAGTCAAGAGGAGAAGGGAATTACTTGCATCACACCACCAGTCTCACATAGACCTACGAAACCAGCACTGGCAAAAAACACACATAAATACACAAAAACATACTCGGAGGCTCTAAATAAATATCTGCAAAAGCAACAGAAATCTCCAAAGCAGACATCCAAGCCACCTCCACCCCCCAACACAAACCATGAAACACATACTTCACAAAACCAGTGTGCCACACAATCACAGCCCTTAAGGCAAAATAACATACCCAACACACTAGTAATAGGTGACGCTATAGTTAGGCACACTGACATCCCACTCACTAGGCTGAACAAGGAGAAGGTTACTGTTAGTTACCTGTCAGGTGCCAGGATCCACCACATAACACAAGCACTCAGGTCACTCCAGAACAAGTACAACTATGACTCTGTCATTGTCCATGTTGGTGTGAATGACCTGAGCCGTACCTCCCTGGACTACATGAAAAGAGACATGGAGGAGCTCTCTGATCACATAGCCCAGGCTGGTATGACCCTGACCCTGAGTAGCATCCTGCCCTCACCAAGAATGATACCACTGTATAGAGAAAAAATTATCAATTTCAACAATTGGCTAAGCTTCTGGTGTCATTCAAAGGGGATCCAGTGTCTGTCAGGCTGGGATGACATGCTTGACAAGCCACGCTGCTTTGCTAGAGACGGCTTGCACCTGTCACCCTTAGGCTTTCGAATACTGGCCAAGGCTCTTGCCACCCCTATAGTGCCTTTTTTAGCAAGGCTCAAAAGACAAACCCACCACCGTAAATAGCACAAGTAACAAAAAACTGAGGGTAATGCTGCTCAATGCCAGAAGTCTAAACCTCAAAATGCACACACTCAAGGCACTCCTTAGTATGGAGAAAATCGATATATGTGCAGTAACAGAAACCTGGTTTAAGGCTCCAGAGAGCACCCCAGCACTACCAGGCTACAACTCATACCATACATTTCGGCCACAAAACCCTGACCGAAATACAAAAGGTGGGGGAGTATCTATATTCATCAAGGATACCCACACCTCCAGGTTAGTGGCACAGCACGATGCTTCAGAGATCATCCACGTGCAACTAGCAATGGGCAAAACTGTTATTCACATTATAGCTTGCTACAGATCACCCACCATGTCCCAAGACCCCCACTCTGCATTAATGGAAACACTGGGAAACATAAAGTTCCTACCAAACACCCGGATATTGGGAGATTTCAATTATCCAAACATTAACTGGGAGAACTACGCAAGTACGAACTCCCTGGCCCAACATTTCCAATAATTTATAAACTCAAAAGCCCTGGATCAACTGGTTAACACCCCCACCAGAGGTGACAACATATTGGACCTGGTCATCACCAACATGGGTGACCGGTGTTCCACACCGGAGGTCAACCCTTCGCTGATTAGATCTGACCATAAACTAATCACTCTGGATATCCACATATCGCCACCACCCCCGGTCAAAGAAACCACCATGAAAATCTTTTCAAAAGCAAACTTCACGTTACTTAAGACCGAGGTGGGAAGTTTCAAAGCCCCCATGCTAAAGGATAATGCTGTCTAAGCTGCAAAATCCTTTACTAATGCACTCTACGGGCACCTACAAGAATGCATGGATCATGCTATCCCAAACAAAACCAAGACTCACTCCTCCAAGAAAAGGAAACCAGTCTGGTGGACCCCTGCCATAAATAAGCTATACAATAGGAGGAGGAAACTAGTACAGAAAAGAGTAAAATCCCAAGAAGGGAAGACATCCCTGATCAGTTTCAGCAAGAAACTACATTCCCTCATAAAATCATCCAAGGCTAGCTTCAAAAGAAAAATTGCCATGGACTCCAAAGATAACCACAAGGCATTCTTTAGATATCTTAAGAATCTAAGTGGCAATTCTCAGATCTGCTCGGAGTTAGTGCAGAATGGCACAAAATACACTGAACCGACCGATATAGCCAACATCCTGGCAGACAGGCTCAGTGCAAACTTCACCCCCCTCTCACCCCCAAAAGGGCCCATAACTATACCAGAAGAATGTAGTGCCCCTGAAATCGCAGACACTCAGGTTAAAACAGCCCGTTCCAAAGCCAAAAACACAGCATCAATGGGACCGGACAGTATCCCAACCTTGCGTCCCACACAAGCTCAAAGATGAATTAACCCCTCATCTAAACACACTGTTTAAACTCAGCCTCTCCACAGGCTATGTGCCCACAGAGTGGTGCACAGGAATGGTTATTCCGCTCCACAAAGGTGGAGCCACAACGGACCCCGGGAACTATCGTCCTATAAGCCTGACTAGCTTGGTCTGCAAACCAATGGAGCACATCATCATGGATCTCATTAACAGAGACATTGGAAACCTCCAAATACTGGACACAACCCAGTTTGGCTTTAAGGGCAGATCATGCCTCCTAAACCTGGTGGACTTCTTTGAGACAGTTACCAAGGCTATAGATGAGGGAAAGGTGGTCCACACAGCCTACCTAGACCTCGCAAAGGCCTTTGACACTATTCCCTACTCAGGTATTATAGACAAGCTCACCAGCCTGAACATAAACCCCTACATCACGAGATGGGTTGCCAACTGGCTCACGGACAGAACCCACATGGTAAGAGTTGCAGGAGCTAGGTCTGACTCTAAACCTGTTACAAGTGGCATTCCCCAGGGCTCAGTCCTAGGACCCCTCCTGTTCGGCATATACTTCTCAGAGGTACAGGCAAGCACAGGAGGACTATGGCTCACCAAGTTCGCAGACGATTGCAAACTAGGGGCTATAACTGACTCTCTGTAAACCATGGTCTCAAGCTAAATGCCAAAAAGTGCATAGTCATCCCCTTTGGAAAAAACAAAGTACCCACAAACTACCACATAGGTGGTAGCCCCCTAAATACGGAAGACGTAATAAGGGATCTGGGGACCCAAGTAGATATTAACCTCTCCTTTGATAATCACATTGCCAAAGTGGTTAGAAAATCCTTCTATGTGGCCCACCTAATCACAAAAGAGTTTGCATCCAGATCGAAAGAAGTCATTGCGCCCTTATATGCATCACTCATCAGACCCATCATAGAGTACAATGCCCCATTTGGGATGTACCTTACAAGACACCTACAACAACTGGAAAGACCACAGAAGTTCCTCGCCAAGCAGATCACTGGCCTCAAACAGATGCCCTATGCAGCCCGACTGAAGAAACTCCAGCTGTACTCGGTTGCATACTGCCTACTCAGAGGTGATCTCTGTCTGACATACAAGGCCATGTCCAACCCAGAATTGAAGGACATGCTCCACCTAAAGAAAACCATATCCCCTTGAGCCACACGCTCCAGGGATCTAAACCTCACCACAACAATAAATAGGATGTGCTGGATGG
This sequence comes from Protopterus annectens, assembly GCF_019279795.1. Lineage (NCBI taxonomy): Eukaryota > Metazoa > Chordata > Ceratodontiformes > Protopteridae > Protopterus > Protopterus annectens. The sequence continues at coordinate 243,099,904 of NC_056750.1, forward strand.
ATAGATTCCTGTCCCAGAGACTTCCCATGCTCTGGAACAAGATTCCAATCTACATTAGGCAGAGCTCCTCGCTAACCCTCTTCAAGAGAAACCTTGACGAGTGGATGGGAAACAGAAAGTTTACCCCAGGGATCACTTCAATGACTCTGCTGGACAGCGGCACAGGGAACTAATCTAAGGGGGTGGCGAAAGCCAACACATTCCGGCTAAGCTTACAAATGCCTTCGGGCAGATAGCCTAGTACCTACCTGTGTGTGTGTGTGTGTGTGTATGTGTGTGTGTGTGGTGTGAAAATCAAATCTCAAAGAGTGTGTCTGTCAGCTACTTGAAACAGAAACTCAGAGCACTGATTTCTGCAGAGAGAAAGGTGGAGTCTTATTTGGGGCCTGGAGAAGAAGTTCAGTCCCAGGATTGGAATGTGCTCCCTGTGTGCTCATAAGGAAACTGTGCTTGATGCAGAGACCTGCAACTGAAAATACTGTGTATATCTATTTTTGTTCTAAGTGAACATTCCTCACCGGTGTCAGTGGTGAGGATTTTGACTCAATTACTGGCCTAGAGAAGGGATGTCATATATAGGATTTACAAACATCTATATGTGACATAAATAACAAAAGTCAGGTTAGTGCATTGTACAAACATAACATTATTTGGAAATTTTAAGAAATTTTTGATTTGTTTGATATTTCATAGTGGAGAGAATGAGAGGTATAGAAACAGGCATTTAATGCTACAGTGTAATGAATGTCATTGGCAAATACTGCTGGATGCCTGTATCCCCCAGATTTAAAACATCAGTGTGAATTTTAAGTCTCCTTAAGAATAGAAGGTTAGGAACAGTGGAAAAAAACATATTTTCATTAATTCTTTAAAGTTGTAGCTATAATATATTTATGTAGTGGTTATAGATGTTGTTTTAGAAAAGACACATTTTACTTGTATCTTCATTTCATTGGTTAGATTTGAATGTCATTTCATTTCATTGGTTAGAATTGAATGTCAAGCGATTATGTTAATTACTTAACATTAATTAATTATGTCACTAATCTGATGAATTCTGAAACTGTGTGTGCGTGTGAGTTTGGGAGAGTGAGAACGATGTGTGTGTGAATGCAGGCAAGAACGAGTTAGTGTGTGTGTGTGTGTGTGTGTGTATGTGTGTGTGTGTGTGTGTGTGTGTGTGTGTGAAAGATCGGGAGAGTGAGAGCGAAGTGTGAGTGAATACAGGTATGAATGAGGAAGTAACTATTTGTGTGTGTGTGTGTGTGTGTGTGTGTGTGTGTGTGTGTGTGTGTGTGTGTGTGTGTGTGTGTGTGTGTGTGTGTGTGTGTGTGTGAGATAAGGAGAGTGAGAGCGATGTGTGAGTGAATGCAGGTATGAATGAGGAAGAGACTGTGTGTATGAGAGAGAGTGAAGAGTGTGAATGAGGAAGTGTTCCCCTGGCAGCAGTTAAGAGGTGGGTAGTTGCATAAGGGGAGGGAGTTAGTTATGGAATAGGTAAAGTAGGGTTAAGAGAGTGTGTGTGTGTGTGTGTGTGTGTGTGTGTGTGTGTGTGTGTGTGTGTGTGTGTGTGTGTGTGTGTGTGTGTGTGTGTGTGTGTGTGTGTATATGTGTGTGTGTGTGTGTGTGTGTGTGTGTGTGTGTGTGTGTGTGTGTGTGTGTGTGTTCGCTTGCATGTGTGTATATTTGACCCATCCTTGATTCCCCCTCACAATAAAGTGGAATAAAAGCACATATAGTGTAAAATGTAAATATTATAAGAAAAATGCATTTTGATTATGCAATCCTAAGCTATTTCCACATTCATTATCTCATGCTATCAAACCAAACCAGATTTAAAAACTGTGGAATATAATGGGGAAAATCCCATAGATTTTAATGATCAACAGGCCCCCATATACTATAAAGACAAAGTATAATATATTCAGAAAAAAAACGCAACTAAACATTCAAGGGAAAAACAGAACAGAAGCATGCAAACAACTAAAATGCAAAAAAATGCAAAATAATTAGGTGGAAAATAATATATATAGCGTGTGTGTGTGTGTGTGTGTGTGTGTGTGTGTGTGTGTGTGTGTGTGTGTGTGTGTGTGTGTGTGTTGCATGTGCACTTCATATCTCTAAACCTCTTAGAGCTAGAAATCTGGACAAAGCCATAAATAAATGTAGGACAAATGCCCAAAAATAGACACCATTTTAATAAATATTGCTAATTTGATAGAATAACAGGTTTTGCATTAGCATAAATTTTCAGAAGGGTATGAATTCTGAAATTCAAATGTCTGTCATTTGTTTCTGACTTCAGTCTTTAATGATTTGCCAGGTGGCCACGATGTTCCAGCAGTTAGCATTGTTGCCTCACAGCAAGAGGTTCTCCGATTCGATCCTTAGCTGGGGTGCCTTCTGTGCGGAGTCTGCATGTCCTCCCTGTGGTCGTGTGGGTTTCCTCCGGGTGCTCCGGTTTCCTCCCAAAGACATGCTGTAGGTGGATTGGACACTCTAAATTGGCCCTAGGTGTAAGTGCGTGCAGGTGTGCCCCTTCTGTGGAAGGTTTGGTGCTGGGCTGGCAACTCAACACAGTAAAACTCCACTGCCAATCATGAGCAGACAGGTGATCCACTGTGGTGACCCCTAACCGGGAAAAGCAGAAAGAAGAAGAAGCCTTTAATGATTTGCCACTACTTTTGCTAAACAAACACAGCTTTATGAAAAATGGACCAAATATATAAGGAAAAAATCTGGTTATTCTGCAAAAATCTGTACAGCTGAGAGGTGTGTGTGTGTGCATATAGAGATATAGATAATATATATAGATATGTATGTGAATGTGTGTGTCTATATAAGTATAATCATCTGTATGTGTGTGTGTGTCTGTCTCTGTATATGTCAAGCAATCATATTAGGAAAGCTATTAGGCTCACTTAATATTTTATTTGGTGAATAATTCTTATTCTAGCATTTCTTCTTTTATAAAAGGACTTTAACCATTTCAACCTGTTCCTAATCTAATGTATAGAAATGCATTATTACAATCCTCTTTCATTTCAGAATAGCCATATAATTTACTGAACTACTAGACTAGCAATGTCATAACACTCCTTGGATTTGTCTCTGTTTTATCCTCAGACTACTTACTTGACATATAAAGTGTAAGAAAGATTTATTCTTAAACTTAATTCTAAGTACTTGTATCTTCCATGATAAATGAGGATACAGGTAACCTGCAAACTCTGGACCCATCACAGTTTGGCTTTGTTAAAGGAAGGTCGTTCCTAGTAAACTTGTTGGATTTTTGAGAGGGTCACCAAAGCATTTGATAAAGGTAAGACTGCACACAGCTTAACTCAACCTGGCCAAGGCTTTTGATAAATATCCCACTCAGACATTCTAGACAAGGTCACTAATTTAGGTATAAACCCTTTTATCACCTGCTGGATAGCTAACTGGTTCACTGATAGGACCCAGGAGGTCAAAATAGGTGAGGCCACCTCCAACAAGAGGCCAGTCACTAGAGGATTCACCCAAGACTCAGTATTGGGCCCACTCCTTTCTGACATGTATTTCTCTGAAATGGAAACAAATGCTGAAGGTTTATGGCTGATTAAGTTTGCAGATGATTGCAAGCTGGGGGTTATCACCAGCTCCACTGAAGACACTCGCATTCTTCAAGAAGGTCTGTCTCTGACTAATGAGTGATGCCAAAGCCATGGTTTAAACTCAATGGTAAGAAATGCATAATTGTACCCTTTGGGAAATCAGCCATCCCAGCTAATTACAGTGTTGATAATACACCCCTAAGAGTTGACCTACTGGTCAAGGATCTGCGTATGCATGTAGTCAGTAGCATTAACTTGAACCAAAATGTGGCCACAGTGGTGAGGAAATTATTTTATGTTGCACAACTTATAAGTAAAGGCATGGCATCTAGATCCAAAGAGGTCAATATCTCACTGTACTCTGCCCTTATCAAACCAATCATAGAGTACAATTCTCCCTTTTGTATGTACCTCACCAGGCATGTGCAGCAATTAGAATGACCACAAAGGTTCCTTACAAAAAGAATACAAGGAATAACAAACCTGCTTTATACAGAATACCTTAAAGCCCTTTCCCTCTATTCAGTCTCCTATAGATTGCTGAGGTGGTGATCTGTGCCTGGCTTACAAGGCACCCAGAAACCCCACACTTATGAATCTCCTACATATTCATAAGTCAAAAAGTACCAGAAATACAAGGTCCAGGGACCTGAATTTTGTCTGTGACTTAAACAGAACATGCTGGAGAGACATGTATGTGTCCCAGAGACTGTCCCACCTATGGAACAGGCTTCCCATCCATGTGAAACTGAGTTTGTCTATTACCCAGTTTAAGCACAACCTAGACAAGTGGCTGGGGGAATAGGACATTTACACCAGGCCTGGCACCCATGTCCCTTATGGACAGAGGTAGCTTATAAATGCCTGACCCTCAAGTCTCCTACTTGGATGCAGGACATCATTATTCTTTCAGGAAAACTTGGCTAAGTTTAGAAAGGCACCTTGGGTCTTTACTCTAGTAATAGTCTATGACTATTAATCTATGCAGTCTGTTTTGCCTGATACTGAAAATTATTCTCGCTGCATCTTTCTGGTTTTTGGGTGGAGAGTACTGATAGATTTTAGTATTTTTTTTAACTAGCCAGTTCCATATAATCATAAAGTACCTGTCCCTTCTTATTCTGACAAGGTTCTTCATTAACTATTTGAAAGGATAAGTTGCACTATTAAAGAAGTTCACCTTTCCCAAGAGTTCTGGTATAAGACAAACATCATTTTCCATTTCAGTTCTATGGGCTTCATGAAAAAAAAATGAACCCACTGTTGAAAATGGTAGTGAGACTGTTTCTTATCACTTTCTTTCTGACCACTCAGTTGTCATTATCTCCATGTATGTTCAGGCAGAGTTTACTGTCTAGAGTGGGACCCTACCTTAACAACTTCACAGGAGGTGCTTAATATTTTTTAAACTTGGGTCTTGCACCATTCTGGTGCTTAACTTATATGTCTTTTTCCGAAAATTGGAGAGTATCGTATTATTTTTTCTGTGTATAATCGTGGAACTTTTCTCCCCAGGCTACCGCTGAAAAAGGATTCTAGTTCGGTCAGATTATCCCTGTTAACAAATGTGAAATAAATAAATAAATAATTTTACAGATCAAGCTATGTCCACTATTGCTAACAAAGGATTATCATTGGGTCGCCAGGTTATTATGTGTTCGAGACACGGATGTCAAGAAATTCACCTCCAGATCAAAGCTTGAAAGGTGAATTTTGGTATCCATTTTGAGAACACATAATAAAGGGTTATGATCAGTGAGACGATCATAATTGTTTGCAGTGCATGGAGCTTTATCTGCTCCATGTACTATTAGTTACAGGGGAAATATCGCTAAGTGAGCTTTCAAAGCCGTAAAACATTCATTACTGTCAGAGAGGTAGTGTAACGCAGCCATTATGTTTACACTTACCGCCATATCTATCACCCATCTAGATTTTCGCAGGATATCCAGATTATTGCTTCATATTTTTGCTTTGTTCCTCATAAAATATGTGAAATGTGTTTTTTTGGATGAACCACTGAAGCTTGAAGTCACTAAACAAGGACATACATTTGACTTTCAGCGTTTGCATTCTTCATATTATGCAGGTGAAAACATGTCCTGCTATTCTAGCAAATCCTACATTTTTTTTTTCAGGAAGTTAGGGACATGTTAAGGGTATAGACAATGGGCTAGAAACAAAATGTCTTTTTCTGCCACTGTCATTTACTAGTCAGCACCGGCAGATTTTACTACCTAGAGTGGGACCCTACCTTAAAAACTTTCACAGGGGGTGCTTAATATTTGTTTAACTCTGGACTTGCACCATTCTGGTGCTTAACTGCTGTACTTTTTCTGAATATTGGATAATAATCAGTGCACTTCATGTAGTACAATATTATTTCAACTGCTATATGGATCTTTTCTTCATGATCCTGTCCCATAAATGGGTTCTACCTATCAGACTGTCCACTCAACAAATGCAAATACATAAAATTAAGCATAAAGAGAGACAAATGTAGCTATTAAAGATCAGCAGCTGTTTGGAGGGAGGCCTAATGGTTAAGGTGTTTGCCTTGCAAACACAAGGTGCAAGGTTTGAGTATCACAAGGGATGATTGGCTAGGCTTAAAAATGGCTCGCAAGGGCAGTTAGCCTAATACTAACCTATGAACCTATGGAAGGAACCTGACTTTATTCAAGCTATATCTACATCATTTCAGTAACTTTTCTCAATATTGTCTACTGAAGCCATTTATTTATTATCTTGGTGAGCCATTGTTTAATGTCATATGTCCTTTCTTTTTGTATTCATAGTGCATGTAGATAATTTATTCTTTTTCAGTCTTCTGTTTCATAAAAATTTAAAAAATAATCTATACGTGTATTCTTTATTTGTCAGTCAGATTAGTGCCAGTGAGTCAAGATTCCTTTTCAGAGTAGACTTGAGAAGAAAAGTGACACAATACACAGGAACATGTGCATATGAATATGCAGTAACATCAAATGCAGTATAAATAGAATTTTCCTTGCAGAGAACAGCATATATAATGTTAAACTTGACTTTCACTATAGCAATAACAAAGCAACGTCATGACTAAGTGATAAAGTCAGCCACAGTATCCATATCATACTTCAAGAAAAAGTATAAAAACAATAAATATATGGAATACACTGAATATGGGAAAATATGCTTTTATTAAAGAGCTATTAATTGGAGCAAATTGTTCATGAATTGTGTATACTGAGCAAGCAGAGAAAATACCTAGTATAGCACAGGCATTAGATGAATGGCAAGAAAGAAATGAATCTGAAACTGGGGAAGGAAGAAGACTTCTAATTTTATGATGTGGGTCAGGATGTAAGAGGTAACAGAGAATTTTACTGCAAAAAGCTAGACCATGTCAGAGCCTACTATGAGTAGGCAGGAACAGTCAAGGGAATTTAACTGGTGGTAGTGCTTATCTAAGATTAGGGATATAGGTAAGGAAAGGTGTCTAGTGCTTATTAGTGGTTATTAATGTAGGTAACATTAAATATCTAGTGACTCCAGGAGATTAAGGATATAGGTTATGCAGTTATCTAGTGACTATAAAAAGTTAGAAATGTAGATAAAGAGGGTATCTAATCTAGTGACATTGCACCTTACAGATGTATATAAGAAGGAGCATCTAGTAGCCACTGTAGGTTATAGAATGTAGGTAAAGCGGGGTGTGGAATAGCTACTGTAGGTTAGAATGTAGGTAAGGTGGGGTGTGCAGTAGCTACTGGAGGTTAGAATGTAGGTAAGGTGAGGTAGGTAGAAGCCACTGGAGGTTAGAATGTAGGTAAGGTGGGGTGTGTTATAGCTACTGGAGGTTAGAATGTAGGTAAGGGGTGTGTAGTAGCCACTGGAGATTAGAATGTAGGTAAGGTGGGGTGTGTCATAGCTAGTGGAGGTTAGAATGTAGGTAAGAAGGGGTGTGTAGTAGCCACTGGAGGTTAGAATGTAGGAAAGAAGGGGTGTGTAGTAGCCACTGGAGGTTAGAATGTAGGTAAGGTGGGGTGTGTAGTTACCAATGGAGGTTAGAATGTAGGTAAGGTGGGGTGTGATATAGCTACTGAAGGTTAGAATGTATATGAAGGGGTGTGTAGTAGCCACTGGAGGTTAGAATGTAGGTAAGGCGGGGTGTGCATTGGCTATCAGAGCAGAAGAATGTAGCTGTGGAGGCAATATGGTTGGTTAGAAAGGATAAGGGCATTGGAGTGACTGTCATGGCCATTATGTCAGGTAATTTCACATCATCTGTAGAGCTGATGTCATATAAACAATTAGAAAAGACCTGTGACCTAATTTTATGGAATAGTAAGTTCCAAAGTTTTGGAACACAGATGCAAAATAGGACAGGTCTATGTTTACTGTGTGTTCTGGTACATTGAATGTGTGCCCCATTGAGAAGTGTAGTCATTATCTAGGGTAGCACATGGAGTCCAAGGCTGCAAGAGACAGCCAGGCTAGAGTGCCAAGGAGTTCATGAGTCACTATTAATTTGTATATTGCAGAACTTTTATATGTGTCATGTCACTAGCCATACCATTGTCATATCTGGCATACTGGTGCTTACAACTTCTTTTCTGACTCACCATTTTTGACTGGAGTGGTCTAATCATTCATGATTCAAGAGGCAGTTTGGACAGTTTTTTTTTTTACATTTAAATGTTATGAAAGTAATCGCCTTTGGATGGACCTTTCATCTAAGACAATCTTTTAAGAATCTAAATTCTCAAAGTAATATTTTTATGATAAAAGGAGCATCACCCAAAGCCATTTCAAATCATCACAAGACCAGCTGTGGTATCATTGAAACCCGGACATTACTAAACTTGCAATACTCAAGCCAAGTAATGTTCTCACATGTTCCTTGCACTATTGCATTCTATTACATTATAATGAGGTAATGCTTGTACAAGTTTGTTAATTACTTTGAAAGCTCTATGAACTTCTCTGTGTATTTAAAAGAGCATGACATTTACCTAGTTCTTAATTCTTAGCTTTTACTATTACAAAATCTATATTCATTGACACTACTGCTTATAAACTTGTCATTTCTTAATCATAGTTTATACTATGAATAATATATATTTTGGTGCTAAATTTCTTGATAGAAGACATATAATTATACCTGTCAAATGGTGATTTTATTTGACTGTGATTGCTGACAACTGATTAAATTCTAAAAGGTAGCAAAAACTGAATGCTACACAATCACACTTTCCTGCATGGCATATTCCTGTCTTTACTTATTAACAGTTACCTTCCCCATAAGATATTCTCTTGTATTCATCTCAGGTCTCAACAGAATAACATAACATTTAGGCAGAAATATACAAATGAATAACCCGGCACTGGAAGAAAGGATTGCAAAGATTTCTACTGCAACCATGTACTTCCCTTTGGTGCTCAGGTATGCTGGGATAAAGGAAAGCCACACACTTACAAATATCAACATGCTGAATGTGATAAACTGAGCCTCATTAAAAGTATCTGGTAGTTTTCTAGCCAGGAATGCAACAACAAAACTGACACTGGCTAAAAGCCCCATGTACCCCAGCAAACACCAAAAGGCAATAGCAAAACCCTCATCACATTCAATAATTATTTTATCATGTTGTACATTTCTGTTCCTTACTGGGAAGGGAGGAGAAATGGTTAACCACAGTATGCACAGAGTAACCTGAAACATGGTGCAGACAAGTACAATAGTATTAGGCAGGACTGGCCCAACCCATTTCTTTAAGCTGCTGTTTGGTTTTGTTGCATTGAAGGCAATCACTACAGTAACAGTTTTTGCCAGCACACAGGATACACAGAGAGTGAAAACAATGCCGAAGGTGGCCTGTCGTAACAGGCATGTTATTCTCACTGGATGACCTATAAATATCAAAGAACAGAGGAAGCACAGTGTGAGAGCAAACAGCAGAAGGTAACTGATGTTACGGTTGTTGGCTTTCACAATCGGAGTGTCTCTATATTTTAGAAAGATGAGTAGTACTGTAGCAGGCAACAACGCATTGACAGCAGCAATGAATGCCAAGATTGAACCCATGGCATCATTATAGGAAAGAAACTCTTCAGCTCTTGCAAAACAACCATCTCTGACGGTGTTAGACCAATAGTCTTCTGGGCATCTCCAACAGTTGTCAGAATCTAAAGACAAATAGGGTTATATGTAATGAGACTAAAAATGAACAGACAAGAGTTTATGCAATGTTAGGTCTTATGTTTCTATTGCAATGACAAAACATTTGAATCTAATCGAAAATAACACAGATTCAAAAAGTAAAAAAGCCAACACCCTTGACAAAAGTAGTCAGAACTGTTGTTTAAGCTACTGCTTTATGAACAAGTAAAAATCAAAAGATTTGAAATCTCATTTACTGTTAAAAATCATACTTTGTGATCTCAGTTTCCTTAATATTTTAATGTTCCTACTCACAGTGCTGATGATAAGGATATAGGTAAGATACTATCTAAATACCATAGAAGACTATTAGAGATGTGCTTCCTTATCAAGCTAAGCCTTAAAAAGAAATACTACAGTCGATTAGAGAATTATTTTTATCTCTTTGGGGCCTTGTTATGTCTGGGAGCTGCAACACCCATGATGTTTGATATTTTTCCATGAAATCTAATCAGAAACTTTGACATTTCTGTTTGATGACGGTTGTCACACAGGCAAATACTTTTGTGTTGGTTTCTTGAAGATGTCATGGATATTAAAGTGTAACATACTGTATTTTCTGATATAGGAAAATATTTTTACAGATGATAGAAGCTGAAGATGGAAATTTAACAAACTTACAATATAGTAAACATCTCCAAGCCATGCAGCTATAGAGCCATGATTGTGCCATAGACAGCCTGTTTTTGATTGACAGTTTGAGCACCGCTGTAGCTACCTGGGCAGAAATGAGAATAAGCAGTTAATGCTGGCCTAGCGGGTAAATGGTCCGGAAGGTTCCACTGCAGAAGGACTACCTGGGGAGGCTTCACATATGCTTACTGTGTACAGAGGGTAGGACTTGGGGGTGTAAGTCTGCTAAAACATCTATTACATTGTAACTTAGCATAGCACATGTGCAGAAGCACACACATTCACTTGCTCAGTGTAGCAGGCACTGAATCATACTTGCTGGTCATCAGCTGAAGAGAGTTAGAAGCATCATACATTTCCTAAGCCCTGATGAATTACAGCTATTATCCCAGCTCTTGTCTATCCCTCCCAGAGTCCCTGGATAAAAAGAACTGTGGAACAATGAACTGGCATATATGAGGATGAGCATGGGTGTCACTGGGGAGAACAGGGGCCAAAAAGACATTAAAATAAATCTTGAAACATACAAAATAATCTTCATCAAGTCTCTCTGCATTAGTTAGTTCCTTTGGCTTTGTTTAGGAAAATACACTTGCAAATTGCATCGCAGAGCTTGCCCTTTATTTAGTTATGTATTTATTTTTGCAAACTGTATCACAGAGCTTGTCATTTTTATTTCATTTTTTTCATTCAGTACCTTAAAAAAGGTATAGCCACAACTGAATTTTGAATGGGTAAACCCAAAATTACTAAAGGCAAAATATAAAATAAAGCTGGATGCACACACACACACACTGTCACCCAATATCTCTTGTGGGGGGGGGGGTCTTCTCCAAGTCCCACCTGCTTATCTTAAATATTCCCCTATCAAGATCACAATGATTTTGCTGTAAAGCACTTCAGTTATAAACTGAGTTCAGTGATCCCTGATGGCCTCATTGCATGGCATTATAGATTGTTTGGGCTGCTGGAATTGGACTTCCAGTTTAGGTCAATAATAATGTGCTAGAATAGTATCATTTGAGTAAGTAAACTCAAAGCTATCAAACAAGATGAATAAGTTAAATTACTCTTACAGACTACTCAATGAATTAAATAAATGTACCAGCTACACATTCAAGGGAGCTACACTAAATCAAAAATAATAAAGAATGCATTACAAATTATTTTCATAAAAATGTTTAAATTCTGCCGCTTACCTGATCTTTTTCTCACTACCTTTAGTTTTTCTCACAAAAAAAGAAAAAAAAAGAGATTCCCATTACATAGCATGACATCCCAATGGAAACTAATTAATAATCAGAAAATATAAAGCTACTTGAGAAAGAGTGTATACATACTGCCAGCTGATACTTCAAGCTTCTAAACATGCATAATCTGAGGAATGCAGTCAACTGTGAAACTAAATTTATGTTGAGTGAAGGTATCTGAACAAAACTGCAGACTAAATTTTCAGTTTTTCAACTAATTGTTTAAATGAGGCTTAACTTGAGAGGTAACTATAAGGGGAATTTCTTCTTAACAAACTTAGTTATTTTTTTAGCATTGGAGTGGGGTGTTTGGGCCTTTGCAGGTGAATGTGTGATTGGTTATGCCACAAAAAGTTGATGTTTTAGGAGAATACAGTTAATTTCAACAAGATATTAATTTTCTCAAAAAAAAAAAAAAAATTCAACAAGATATTCATTCTCTCAAAACAAACACCTGAGATTCATTTTAGAAGCTAAGCATTCAAATAGAAAAGATGGTTATGGTAGAACAAAAATAATATTTATTCTTTAAAACCATTTTTGAAACTCCAGATACATAGATGAAATCATTAGTTCAATTTTTAATGTAATGAGTCAGTTAATTAGCAAAATGTAGGGCATATGTGTTGTTGGGGATTAATTTAATTTGCAGAGACTGAGTTTGTTGAATGGCGGTTCATCCAGCCAAGTGTTTGACTGAACAACATTCCCATTTCTTGGAGGTTGCTCCATCCTTTTCCGTGAGATGCAGTGACCTTAAGAGTTAGCTGTCTGTCTTTAAGTAAGAGGTGTAGTATGATGTTCCCCTGCATGAAGCTTATGATGTTCTATAGCACCACAGAAAACTGAGATTGATCTACTACTATATATTTAGATATGTGAAAAGAAGGTCCATCTACTGAAAAAAGTAGGACTAATTCCACAGGCTTTACTCTTTCTTGGGAGGTAAAACTTTCACAGGCTGCTTGAAACACTTTCCTTTCCCATCATTCACTGTGAAGGGCTACCCATCCAGGTCTTGTCTAGGACCAGCTGAACAACATAAGAAAATAAAACATAAAGAGAAAAGGAAAGAAAACTAGACAAACTACTCCAACACTGGGAGATGAAAGGAAAGTATATTACAGTGAATAGACCTTCTTAAACACCTATCATTTGGTTATGGAATAACTTTTGTATCTTTTAAGAGTTCCATCCTGTCTAAGCAGTAACTAATCCTTCTAAATGAAAATCCTCATGCGAACATCCCACAGATAATGGAAGTCTCAAATGCAAAGCTAGATCTGATGATAATACCTAGCTTACAGTATTCTACAAAGTGTTAAATAAAGACCAGGTAGCTGCTGCACAGATACTGGCATATGGAAAGACTAACAGGAAGTGACATTTCAGTGTAATCAGTGTGTGAAGTGACTTGCAAGCGACTCACCATATTTTGTATGCCACAACTTTATTAATAACTCAAAAGCAGGAATAAGAAACTTGTAACTGTTTTTAACATGGACAATAAACACATTTTAAAATGTATTCATGAAAATGCACTGCATGCTTTACCTAAATCAGTAAAGATGCTATGCTATGAAGGTCATTATAATTGTAGAAACACCCTCAATGTATGCCACAGTCAAACCTCTCAAGTGTCCAGATTTCTGCAGAATGTCCAGATTTTTGCCTCATATTTTTGGTCTGTTCCTCATATAGTTTGCCTGTTTCACATAAAATGTGGGTTTCTGGCAAATTATTGAGAACTGAAGTCAGAGAATAATGACAGACATTTGAGTTTCAAATTTCATATCCTTCAGAAAATACATATTAACACAAAACCTGTTATCTAGCAACTTTCTAAGTTTATGAGTAATATCTAAAATCCATCACTATTTTTGGGCCTCTGTCCCCCCACTGTATTTGTTTTTGTACAGATTTATTACACTGAGAGGGTGAGAGATATGACCACAGTTTATTATAGGTGGTTGCCAATGCACTAAAACGTTATAATAGCTGGAGTCAGACTTCTTAGCAGTCAAGCCATAGCATGTCTGTAGCATAAAAATCTTTCTCTCAAGTTATATAAAATAATCACATTGATATCTTTTCAGTGTGAGTTGGTAGCTGCTATGACTGCACTATCCATAGCATAAGCTATGTTTCCAATGTAGATGCACATAAATGGCTTACTTATTAGCAGAGTACTGGAGTTTGACAGCCATACAGAAAGTAAAGCAAATAACTGTTCCTATAAATTTAAATAATCAAGGCAGCTCCAACATTTGTGGAACATACAAAATTAAAAAATGCAGAAGATCAGAAAGTGACTTTGCATCCCTGTGCCAAATCAGGAATAAGAGTGAAGGAAAAGTTGTTGTTGCACTTGGCACTGATTACAAATGCATAAAAAGAGGAATGCTGTGGTTTTCTTCACAGATAAAGCAGTTTCCATAAAAACTGTCAGTTGAGAAACCATTCCTGTGGCATCAGCAGACAGCAGTTGATGGAATGTGGTTGGGAATGAGGAAATGGTTGGACTGAATACTCCGTGGCCAGACTCTCATGGCCTCTTATTTTGTCCCCTGCTGTTTGTTGAAATGTCATATTACTATCATGTTGTCTCAGTGTATGGCTATCAGGGCTATCGTGAGAGTATCCTAAAAGGTTGTGAAGGTAAACAGAATGACTCACTTCTCCAGAACATGGCTGTGAGGCTGATGCTCTGAAATATACAGATAGATGGACAGAGCTGTCCCCCCACTGAAGTGCCCTCCGCACTCCAGAGAAAATATATCCACAGTGACTAATGCTTGAGTGGCTCATAAAAGGAAGGGGGTTCCTGCAGGTATGTAGGCAATGCTCAAATACCACACTAAATGAGACATGCAAAACTTGGAGATCTTAATGTGACAGTAGCTGGCATCCAGAGTCTGAGATCAATGCACCTGAACTGTCCTCTTGAAAGTCCTCATATGAACCCCCATTATAATATCTGTTGCAGTGATGTGAAGGTCATAAGCTGAATTCTGCAGAAACTGAATGGGATGCAATGACCTGCGATGCTATCGACTGAAGATCATAGGCTCAGAGGAGGTTACTAGGCTAATGGCCCTGGGGCCCTTACAAGCCTAGCCAAGAGTTTACCTCCAAAAAGAAACCTCAGGCAGCACCTGTCACTCCTGTCATTGAGGGACACAGGTGGAACTCCTGGGACAAATTTGTGGTTTCCCAGACACTCATCAAGGCTGCACTTGAAGAGGGTCAGCGAGGTGCTCTGTTTGATGTGTATGGGAAGTCTAGTCCAGAGATGGAGCAGTCTCTGGGAGACAAACCTGTCTCTCCAGCAGATTTTGTTGATGTCGCATATTAGATTCAGGCCTTTCATGTGGGTAATGCGCGAGGAGTTAGACTTATGGATATGGATCATCTCTAGTAGGGCAGGGTCCGAGATTGCCTTGTAGGCGAGTCACAGCTGAACAATCTTTATGATACCAAGTAGAGTGATAGTGAGTTGAGTCTGTCTGCATAGGACGGGCCATGGATTCTCTTTGTGAGGTATTTCTGTGGCCTTTCCAGTTGGTACAGATGTTTGGAGAGGTACACACCAAATGGGGCATTATACTCAATTATTGGTCTAATGATGGAGGAGTATAGAGAGTAATAACCTCCCTTTTTCTGGATGCAATCACTTTACTTATGAGATGAACCAAGTAAAAGGCTTTTCTGACCACTGCCGCTACATGATGTTTGAATGTGAGATTGTTGTCAATCTGTGTACCCAGGTCTCTCACCACAGGTTGCGTGGGTAGGGGGTTGCCGTTGATGTGTTAATCAGTAGGGGCCGGGTTTTTGCCGAATGGTATGATGATGCATTTTTTTGCATTTAACTTGAGGCCATGTCTTTGGTGCCAGTCATTATTTGCTGTGAGACCCTCTTGCAGTATGTTAATATAATCTGAGGAGTCGATGACAGCAGCCAACTTACAGTCATCCACAAACTTAGTCAGCCACAGGCCTTTAGTCTTTGCCTAGACCTCTGAGAAGTAGATGCCAAACAGTAGGGGTACCAGGACAGATCCCTGGGGAACTCCACTAGTGACAGGTATGCTATTGGAAGCAGAGGGGTGGATAACTGATCTGGAACAGATATGCTTGTCAAGGAGTAGTATGTCTAATGAGCACCTGATGAAAGTCAGGGTCTGGGATGGTTGTAGCTGGGACTTTGCAAGATTCATTCTGTGTGTGTGTGCGTACGTGTGTGTGTGTGTGTGTGTGTGTGTGTGTGTGTGTGTGTGTGTGTGTGTGTGTGTGTGTGTGTGTGTGTGCGTACGTGTGTGTGTACGTGCATGTGTGTGCGTATGTGTGTTTGTATGACACAGATGGAAGAATGTGTGAAATAGATTGTTCTAGTGCCTTGAGGAAATGTTGCCTTTTCTCCCAGATGCAGTGATTAACTACATAGGAGCATAGTTCAGGTTATGAAAGAGACGCGTAGCTGCTTTTGTCATGCACAAAAATAAGTTTGTGATTTTTTTTTTTTTTTTTTTTTGTGATTGACATATTCCGTTCTGTAATTCTTTTCAGAAAAACATTTGGCTAATAGTCCATAGAGCAACTGCACTAAATTCAAAGGGATTCCCTTTTGTTATGACACAATTGTCAATCACTCTTAAGATAAAGAATGAAAGTTGCAACATAATACCATTTGGTTGTTATGCGTTTTCATTTGCAACAAAAGTGCTAGGTGCTCCAGGGTCAATACCAAAAATACAAACTCATCTTCTTTGGTTACTTCTTGCAATTGCAAGAAAAGCTGTTAGAATGAATTGGAAAAGTCAGAAACTCCTCTCTTTCTCTGGTTTTCTTGATTTAACAAAAATTGTATGTAATGGGGTATTACAAACTCTTTATAACAGAACACCAAATGCCACTCATAAAAAAATTGTCCTGGTTAAAATTAAGGACTCTATTAGATAAATATTAATTTTGATGAGAAGATTTCATTTGTTATGGACCATGTATATAGTTTTGTTGAGCATATTGTTTAGATTTCTGGATTGTATTATCACTTGAGTTATATGTATTGTATATTATATTGTTACAGTAAAAATCCAATAAAAATAATTAAAAAAAAAAGTGCTAGGTGCTCTGGAAAGCACACATAATCCCACTGATTTTATTTTACCAGTGTGGACATCCAAAGCACAAGTTCTCTTTTTTCTAGTTTGATGTAAGAGCACTTTCTAGGTAAGCAATCAATTCAGGGTCACATGGGAGGCAAATGGAGACTGCAGGACTCAAACCATACACCACATGATGAAGCTCATAGTTTTAATTCTCCACATTAAACTGCCTGAATTATTAATGCATATTAGCAAAATAATAATATACATTTTTTGGAAATCTTACAAATGGAACATCTGGGATTTGGAATATACCCTTTAAGCTTCATGACAGATGGCTAAAATGAGTGGACTCCAGCAGCAAGAATGGACTGTCCACAGTAAGATGGTACCATAGTCAAGTGGGGAGGCAGATTGTCTATCTTCAGTTCTAGGGTCCTTACGTATACACTGACGCACACACACACACACACACACACACACACAAACACACACACACACACACACACACACACAAACACACAAAAAACACACAACACACACAGCTTTTCAGTGTTCTTTGATCTCTGCCAAATCTTCTGCCTTAACACTAAACCACTCAACAAATCCTTACAAAGCACAATTTCATGTGCAGGAATAATCATGTATATCAGTAAATACACCGGTACAGTAAGTAAAAATACTGCAGTTAAAAATGGGGTTATTTGTATTGCCTTTACTGTTCTTTATTCTCGTGTCTCCTTCTTTATTTGTGTCATCTTTTCTACTCCTTATTTATAAGGAGTCATTACCTTTTACAAGACTAAATATTTTGTTTGCAGACACAAAAGTTATCCTAAAGTCATTATGAGCTTCAATTTAACTCATTGTCCTAAAAGTGGAGTATTTAGGGGAAGTTCTTGAAAAAAAAACTTCAGATTATTTTATATTTAAAATCGTGTACTTAATTGTGTAATGTGTACATCAGATGCATATATATATATATATATATATATATATATATATATATATATATATATATATATATATATATATACATTAAATGTAAATAAGAATATCAGAAAGTGTATATGGAAAATGTGCCAGGATATAAGCACATTTCTACACTGTAGTTATTACTGTGTCATTAGAGCCTGCTTTTGACATCTCATGTATTAATTTGTGGCACTATTTCTTGTTGTACCTAACATTTCTTGTAACATTTTGTTTGTTGTATTTGCCACCTCATAGAATCTTGTCACATTTTGCCTATTGCAATAATCATCACATGAAGTCTTGGAGATCTGAATATCTATGGTTTGTGAAAAAAAATTAAACTGCGACTTCCATGCTTGTTGCTCAGTTGTACATTAATAAATTGGTACTGCATTGCTTAGCACATTGTAATACTCCTCCTCGTTGCTTAGGTATTTTTATACTATTACTTTTTTGTGCTGAAGCATCCATGAATGCTGTTCAATACAGTAATGAGCTGTAGTGGGTTTTCCTGTATTCAGTTTTATTGAGAGTATTGTATTGTATGGTATCATCTCATAGTGTTCTGTGCTATGTTGTATAGAACTGCATTGTTTTTTACCATCCTATAACTGATTGCACTGACCTCCTTATATACCATATGACTACTGTATTGTGCTAAATTTAGAATTTAGCTCATAAAATCAAAATTTTAAAATGTCAGAATCCATATGGTTGAAACTATATGATAGATATTTTAAAAAGCCGAAAACCCAGAAACATGACCATGTTTTTGCAAGGGGGCTAGCAACCCCCCACACCCCTGCTAATTATAATTATCAATTCTGAGATCACACTACAGTGGGAAAAAGGTCACATTTCCCAATGTACACTGTACCATGATCTCAGCCAAAATGGTCAGTGTTTTCAAATGTCTAATATATGCTCTCAAACATATGAATGTCTACATTTTAAAACGTCTTCTATCTTCCTAACTAGACCCACAACATTCATCCTGTGTTGTAGTAATTTTCACACAGTTTGCATTGCTTCACTAACCCTCTATACATTATGCAGCACCTCTTCCCACCACCATCATCACTGTCCTCATCAACTTAGTCATGACATGTTCAGCTGGTATTTCTAGATTAATCATGGGTCCCTAGTCTGGCTTTGAGCTTCTGTTGCTTGCTTTCTAGTGCTAGGCATGCTGGGACAGTATGTAAAGTACCATGTGCTTACTGACAAACATTTGCTATTACCACAAAATAAGTTCACGTGTGAAAAGTACAGATACTTAAAATAAATGAAAACAAGCCTTTCACACACACTGGTTACTAGAACCCATTCTAACTCCATACCTACACAGTGTGAGACAAACATAAAATCTTATGCCGAGGTTCTCCTAAGCACAGCACTGCAGATGTCTACATCACAGCCAATTTTCAACAACCCAGTAACGCCAGTTTCATGCTACATATAACTTATTCCCCCACCGCTAGGGACAACATTCACTGGAGTGATTTGGCAAAAGTCTTCAGGCACAGCGTCCTCTCACCATGGTAATGTAAATGTAATTGGTAATTCCATACTTTCACCAATTCCATACTTTGGCACACTGTTGCACAAATCATAAGGCTGAGCAAAGACAGAGAATTAAAAAGCTGCATCTTGGGTGCTGGAATTTGTCATATCACAAAGGTAATCAAGTCCCTTCAACCAATGTATGAACACAACATGGTCATTTCTCATGTGTTTATGAATGAAGATGGAGCTAATGAAACTCTATAAGTTTGTATTTAAGGCTAGAAAAAAACTAGCCGTGAGCAGTATCTTACTATCACCAAGACTGATGCCACAGTATAAACAAAATATGGCTCCCCAGGATTTAATGAAATCCATGTAGGCACAGTGTAGAGCCTACACGGAATGTATCCATGTACACGGCCACATTTTCCCCTCGACAGCATGCCACGCATATTAATGATGGCGCACTGCTAAAGGACACTCGGGGAACATGAATATTGAATCAGTATAGGGAGAGGTGTAGTGGCTACCCGTGGCTGCAGATGAGTGTGAAGCCCCCTGTAATGCTCCCCGCCACTGTTGTAATGTTGTGAAATGTGTCAGCTGTATAATATGTAATTTTTATGATGTGCTATTTTTTTTATTATTATTACACTGCATGTTTGCATGGTGTGGAGCATAGCAATGCCAAGCTGTGCTCACATATAGACAGCTGACACCTGGCAGACATCTAAAAATAGAAACCAGATGTAATTAATTAGCATAATTACATTTTTTTAATTTTCATTTGGGTGGCGTGGAATGCAGCAGAGCCAAGTGGAACTCATACATACATGGCTGACACCTGCAAGACATCTAAAAATAGAAACCGGATGTAATTAATTATTTAATTATAGGTGTGTTTAAGAGTGTTTGCATGGCATGACACGGTGCTCAGCAGCACTAACAGGTAGCCTAGTAGTATATGTGAAGGGTGTAGTCATTTTTATAACATATAACTGGCTACATGGATAGAGTTACAGTCTTATGTTTAGTAGATCCTAGGTTTGAGTCAATAACATGCAGAAAATGTCTGTAAAGGAATGTAATATTTTTCATAATTTTATGAAGCTGTGGTGAATTTTGGCACTGTTGCACTCTGCTAAGCACTGCTCATTCAAGCTAAGCAGTGTATAAACATGCTAATGGCTACTGATGTTTGCAAGGTGCTAAGCCTCGCTAAAACCACAGTTCTGAGAGTTTTCACGCTGCTTGGCTTTGCTTAGCTGGTTTGTGCTCTGCTAAGTGATAGTGCTTTTTTGAATGTTGCTCAGTGATGTGTAAGGGTAGGAAAACAGCTTATATTAAACCTAATAGGTGATAATACTGCAATAGTCATTGGAGTTCAATCAACTGTTGGTATGGCTAGTAGTGTTGGTGAATGTGTGCACTTTTGGGTGCAGAGGTGGGGTATTCAGAAGTCCAGGGTGATGGTCAGGCTCCTTGTTAAAAACCATGAACCCTGGCTGATGCAGGGTGGATTCCAGGTCTCAAGAGTGTAAGGCAGAGGCCTGGGACTATTTGGCCAGGGAACTCACCCGTGTTACTAGTATCTCCCACACAGGTGAGCAGTGTCTTATAATGACCTGAAAAGGAGAAAGATGGGGAACATGGACATCTGGGTCCAAGAGGCAAGAGCAGGGAATGCCCCACAAATATGTAAGTAATATATCCTCTGTTTTGCTAATATGCAAACTGAATGTCTGCAAAATGGGTGTATAATGGTATGCTTGTCTCCCAACAGTTGCAGCTGAGAGGATTTGCAATGTCAAGTCCCATGATGGGTGCCTGGCCAGGTGGCACCATGAGCATGGTAAGTATGGATGTAGTATGCTAACTGTAGTGCAATAAGCAAGAAAAACTAAAGCATTTTCTGCAATAAGGTATACACCAAAAAAATGTAGTGCAAGAAATGGGCAGTTAGAGCTATAGTGCAATACATGAACAACACCAACTGATGTTCAGTAAACAATAAACAATACCAATAACAGTAAGCAAAATGGTGTTCAGTAGGATTCTGTTGTCATATCCATGGCAGTAGAGCTGTATGCATTGCTTCTCTATGGTAAGGTTGCTGCAGTCAAGTGTAACACTGTAATAGCTGTGGAACGCAAAACTAATGGCCTGCAAACTGTATTGCTTAATTCATGGTACTGCCCAAGCTGTCTTCAGGCCATTTTGGTCACATAATGCACTCTGTTCCTCCTACTTTGAGTAATAAATGTGTATGGATGAGGTAGCCCACTCCATGGGCAGATATTGTGTGTGTACTTCACAGATATTTCAAAGCAATCTTCTTCTTCTTCTTTTGATATTTCAAAGCAATAATAATACAAATGTTCACCAACGTTGCTGATACTACAATAAAGCTGTTGTAATATATGCAGAATAGATGTATCCTATATATGTGTCATACCTCTCAACCTGGAAACATCAAAAATCTGGACAAAGGCCCATGAAAAATAGGTACAAATCTGTATGCTGATTAACATAAAATTTGAATACATAATTATGTAGCCCCACCCACTTCAATGGAATTGTGTGATACCGACTTTTAAACACAAACTGAAGAAAAGACAACCAATATATGATCATGAAACACAAAATAAGAAGAACAGTGTTTTATTTATATTAATATTTGAACTTGTGCAACACTAAAATACAATATTCTTTTATAAAAATAACACTGGGTGCAGATGCACTTCAGCCTTCTTCATTAAATAACATAAAATATAAACCAGGACAACAAATTATTTTAATACTAAGGAGCTCTAATTAGAAAACACAGAATTAATGGTTGAGCAAATCTTTTAAAATATAATAATTACTTATGACTGTCTCCTCTGATTATGAAGCTTCAAATTCACCTGTCACAGAATGATATAAAAGAACTGTAAGCAATAAATGCATAGATGTGAGACTATGAATATGCCTAAAGCAAAGAAGTTGAGATGAAAAGTATTCTGAAATATAGGAAATCTCCACTGCGGGGACCACCTAATCTCTCACCAGTCCGAATAGATGTTTGAAAAGAATATTACCTACTTCAGGTATTGCATTGCTAATGCTAGAGAATCAACACAATGTAAAGAAAATGTTAGAAAGAAATTACCAGAGAGAGGAATACTGCAATGAGAAAAGCTACAGAAGGCTATAACATCTGCAAGTTGAAAACACATTGAGAATTCAAAAAGCCATAAGAAAATCTAAAGTATGAAGCTGGAGGTGTTGCTAAAGCAGCTGGACCAAGATCCTTTGTAATTTGTGTGGGGAGATGGCAAGCTATATACTGCTAAGATCTGAAATCCTATGTCCATTTCCCTCTGACAGATTAACAATCCCAAACAGTTTAAATACAGCCTAAAATAATTCCGTTTTGACTCTTAGGCTTATAACAGTACCCCCTCCCCTATACACACAAGCCAAACACCACTACCCCATATTCTCTTCATCACTACTTGCTTTCATTTGTGCTTCTATGTAAAAGATCCACTCCCTACAGGATAAGGTTATGTTTGACCCTGATAACCAATTACCTTTAAGGTAAATAACTGTCTCTAGTAAATACTGTCTCCCATATTTCACTCTTCATATTAAAATACAAATAGTAGATAGCACTTTGGTTGTAAACAATTATTTCCCCCTTCTTTGTCCTATCTTCTGCTTCTTCGGACTATATATTCCTTCTTTTTGGACTTCCTCCTTTCTGCTTCACTGGCTGCCTTCATATCCACAGTTTTATAACATTAGTGTGTCTCTGTGATTGTACCCAATTTTGAATGTATTGATATTTTATGCTCTCAGTTTGGAATGTTTTGTTTTTTCCTCAGTGAGTGCTGATACTCACTTTCGAAGTAATAACAAGCATTTTGGTATATCATTGGCCCAGTAACACAAATGCAAACCCTTAAATTGTGGGTCCCAAAACTCCTGACAACTAACTGATTTCATCCCTTAAATACTGAATTGTTGAGTTTACTACAACACCATTAGAGTGTTTGCAAGAGGAGTGGTTTGCCCATCATATCCCATACACCTTCAGTGCTGACTAGTCCCTTAATTACACATCATACAACCACAGGTCTACCTGGTGACTCATTCTTAACATCTGAAATGTTTAGCAACACATTCATTCAGAAGTAATCAATACCTCAAATGCATCTTCATAATTATGCTCCAAACCTATGCGTTCAGAAGTGAAAAGTGTAATGTCACTTGACTTTGCAGACATCTGAACAAATCACTGGAAAAATAAAGGCAGCATACAGAGAAGAGAAAATAACTACTGTATAGATGGTGTCATTGTGACAATTTGTGTAATTACTACAGTATGCTTTTGTGCATACCTTTTTATTTGGAGAATACAACTTAAAACATGATAAAATAATACTGCATTGTTGTGCAATTCCCATAATTGGAATAATCTGACACTCAGTTGCTCCACAGGGTCCTTCAATATAATTAAGCAGAATATAAAAGGAATGAGCAGTCATGGCATCGTCATGAAACATTATAAACTAGATCAAACATTTGATGGTATGACTTACATTTGAAAATTACTATCTCAAGTTCAACTAACTTTTCTGTGAAATGTGAATTAAAGGCAATAATGGAAAACGGTATCTCTACACAACAGTAAGCAACTGTACAAAAGCAATTAGTGTATTAAACACTGAAATGTAACAGCAGCATCATTCATGTGCTGCTTATGATCAAAGATTTTCAGAATATATAAAGTTAGACATACTCATTAGCACTAATATGGAGCACTTCGTAAAGCTGTAGCATAGTTATCCACACACAACTATGGCAGTAAACTCAGTGCAGAAAATTACCTTAGACCAAGGAATGCATAATATAATTTCTTGTGTAATTTAATACACAGCTTCACATATAAATCTAAAGCCACTTCCAGTTGAGAGGCACAGCATATTTGCAGTATTTAGCAAGATGGGTCAGTTATCCTAATGAAGGAAGTGAGAATAGTGAATATGTACCATTCAAACACTGCATACTAGAAGAGCTGATATCCACCTCAGAGCATGATGTTGTCACACTTGTGCTGCTGAAAATAACACCTTCAACAGAGCTGAAGCAAGGTTATACATACATAATTAACAACACTTTTGAAAACCTTTGACTGAAACTTCCATACCACAACCAAATCTGACGAGAAAAAAAGTAGTCCTTAATCCTAGAATTGAAGAGTCAGCAAAGAGCTATTATGCATTCCTAACAGTTTACTTTAATAACCACCTTCTGCTAACCTGTAGCGAGATGATACAATACTTCTGTGCTACAGTTCCGTACACAGATTGTAAGTTAAGCAGACAAATTATAACAGCTACTGCTCTGCTGATCTCAATGAACAAGTAGTACCTCTTCTGGACATACCCACCCACAGCTTGTGCCTAGGACAGCCATCCCCCTTTGCCCCAAGTATACTACAGTTTGATCAACAGCTCCTCATAAATAAAATAAGTCATGTCAAAAGAAAGCCTTCTTTAGCTGAAACTGAAAAAAATAATTTTCTGTCACATATATACATATATATATATATATATATATATATATATATATATATATATATATATATACATATCTATATATCTCACACAAAGACACAGACATACACTCCCTCCCAACAAAAAAAAAATAACAGCCTTGCAAAGAAGGAGAACAAAAAAAAACGATCCTTTTCATTTCATATAATTACAAGTACGAATGTACTATGACTCAAAGCATTTCCTTTTCTTTATCTTTCAGCTAAATCAGCTTTATAAATTATTTTATTTACCTGCTGGGGGTGCAGGAGGAGCAGGGCGGGGAGAAGCAGCAGCAGAAGAAATAAATTTTTTCATGATGATGATGATGATGATGATGAGACCGACCTTCCAGGATTCACCACTGCACAGCTCCAAGTCTGTTACCGTTAGTACTTGTTCTGCTACTCTGCCTCTGCTGCCGAGGGAAGGTTGCCTTGCCAAGTCATGAGTCTGTCTGAGTGACTCCTGTGGTCCTTCCTTCTTCTAGTCTAAACTTTATGCAAGTGCACTGCCAAGTGCCAACCAAGTTCCAAGTATGCAACAACACCAACAACACTTATTTTAAATAAAAAAAAACACACTGTCTCTGTCCTTGGTTGTGCTATTGCTATATATATTAGATGCTTCTGCTTGCAATGCTCATTCAGTGGCACAGTGCTCACTCAGTCAGGCTTCCTAAGTTCTTAAACTGTTGTCTGCCCTGCCCACCCTTTTCTCTTTATTCCTTATCCCTAGTAATCCCTAACTGTTGCAGATGGCTTGAATGCAGCATGTAAGATGTGTAAGTGATGAGTCCAGCACATGCTGAATGTAAACAAACTCAAGTCTCTCACTCACGCAGCCCTCAGCCGAATTCTGACAGGCTGCTCACAAAGCTGACATCACCGCGCACGCCTCCTCGTAAATGAGGTCACTCTGAAAAAAAGACATAAAAAAAAAAAAAAGCTGGGAAATTCAGAAATTAAGGGGTGCCACTCGGGAATCATGGCACCCCATTATTTGGACCACAAAACTACTAAAAACTGAGAGATTTCGTATGGTTGAGAGATATGGCATGTGTGTTCTACTGTCAGTGCAGTCAATTATAACACTGTAATAGTTCTAAAATGCAAAAAGCTTGTCCTGTAACTTGTATTGCTCAACTCATAGTATGGTTCAAGGTTATCTTCAGTACTCTTGTCAGTCATGTAATACTCAGATTTTCTCTCTCCCCAGGAACAAAAGGTATAAGAGTGAGGTAGCCCGTGTTGTTGTTGTTGTTGTTGTTGTGTCTTTCGGCTTTTCCCGGTTAGGGGTCGCCACAGTGGAACTCCGGTCCGCTAATGATTGGCAGTAGAATTTTATGTGCCGAGTTGCCAGCCCTGATGCACAACCTTCAACGAAGGTACGCCCATTCATGCACGTCTCCACACAGAACAGGACAATGAGCAAATATTGTGTTTAGATTTCATAGACTTTTAAAATCAGTAAGAATAATGTGTTCACCAGCATTGTTGATTCATAAATAAAGCTGTCGACTTCCAGTATGGCTATATTCATTGCATGTCTGTACTAAGTTGCTGCAGTCACTTATTACATGATTTGCAGATGTCACCTGCAGTCACAGCTATTAGGTTCTATTCCCATGTCTGGCAACTAAGGCATGACGGCTGTCTAGTTTATGAACTGCACACAAACATGCCTCTCAAGTGTCAAGTGTCATGATATCTCATACTGTAATTAATATTGCATAATCCATCTGTCACAGCATTACCAGAGACATTATTACTTGGAATGCAAAGTTTTACCAAATATGCTTACAGAAAACCGTGGTAGTTATATAAGTCCACACGATGTGCAAATGTTCTGTCTAGTTGTGTACCTGCATTTGTTATTGCTTGTCCCATACTGTCCCATGGAACAGCATGAGAGCTATGTACATGCTACATCACCTATAGTAGCTTGTAGTCACTGTACACAAAACTGACAATACACACCTGTAGAGTTAATATTACCACTGTTTTCAGGGATCTAATCTGCAATGTCACTAATGGACTGTTTTTCTATCATTCCCCACCCCTTATCTGCATGTATTTAATATTGTTTTGTATTATTATGGCTTACTATTAACATATTTTGTTAAAATAACTATATTTTGGGAAATGTGGTTTATTATTATGTGTTATTATGGTTCATATTGACATGTTTTGTTAAATTAACCATTTTGTTTGCCTTATGTGGTTTATTATTATGTGTTATTATGTTGTCATATTAACATATCTTGTTAAATTAACTGTGTGGTTCCCCTTATGCCTTACCTGTTACTGGCATTCTGTTAACATACTGCCTGTTCTGTTACTTCATGTTGTGTCATACATAATATACATTACTATGTATTTGGGTTAATTAATATGATGTTCCATGCTGTTAATACGAACAATACTTTGTTCATAACTAACCTCAACTTATTACTATACTTCAATTACCTCAGCACATCAAGGTAGGCCAGTTCCAGCTGATCCTTCTACCTTGCCTCAACCAGCCGTGGCACCTGGTCCCAGCAAGCCTGGGATCCAGACCGGTGGTGCTCCCTCTGCTCTTCCTGCAATACCTACAGCATTAGGTAGTGCCACCTCACAGGATGTCGATGGGCCTCCCTCTGGGAGTGGTGGTGGAAGGGGAGCTATCACCCAGGCTGAGCTGCCAGTCCTGATGTGCAGTATAATCCACCATGGCTATGACCACAGCCTGCACCAGATTGAGGACATGCTGGCCAACCTGGTCGGGCAGCCTCACCCCAATGCCCAGCCTCCAGCACTGTCACCCCCAGAACAGTGAAGGAGCAGTGCCAACAGTCCCATGGGTGGGGATGTGAGTCACACTCCTGCCATATGGAGGCTCATGCAACTTGAATTCCACAATAGTATCCCTATTCAAGGCGTTCACCCCCCCTCATGTGCCACACATCACCCCTGTCAGCTCTTGTCTGTCTTGTCTGTTTGCAATTGCATCTTCACCTACCCAAATTACCTCCCCCTCTCATACTGATGTGCCTTCGCCAACATTCCACAATAATTTCGTCCCATACATAGCTCTCTGTTTCTCACATGTGTGCACTGGATACATGTAATTTGGTCCAATTCGGTTGACAATGTAGTTATGTTGTCCTCACCCATCTCTCTGAGGTTTGGGAATCCAAATTCTTCTACAAATTCTGCTGTACAAGAAATGGGTATGTATGGTTCTTTCCTACACCATCCCTGCACATCCCTTCCTTTCACTATGTTTTTCCCTCTGCTTGACCCCATTTCACCACTTTCCTTTCTCTCCTTTTTTCTTTTCTTTATATTTTTTTTACAGTGATGCTGCATGACATACTGCATCTCGCAATTTCACTCAGCTAAATACAGCTATAATGACTATATGTGTTTCTAGCATTGTAAGACACATACACAAAATAAACATCTCTGCCATGTTTCAAACCAGTGCCCATCACACCTGCAGCACACTGCATTATTCCACCACTCAACTCATACTTAAAACAGGTGGTTTAAACAAAACATAGTAATTGCCAATTACAGTCATTATGCATGTTTCAGCTGAGCTGCACACTGCACCACACCACGCAAACTGGAATAAAAAGTAATGGAAAAAATAGGAGTGTACCTTGGATTCTGGTGTAATAGTACACCACTAGACAGCCAAAGACACGGTAATGTATGTAACTGAGGCCTGTTATAGCATGTAAATGAGCCCTTTTATCAGCAACATGTAGAAAGTCACCTGCTAAGGCATCCATGGCAAAATACATACTCAGCTGGGACTCTGGTGCAGAAATACCTCCATATAAAACTATGCACATACTGATGGATGTAGAAAATGTTTATCACAGCCTGTATATGTGCACATATATCTTGCAAATACACCTGCTATCGCAGTGGCTCAGTAGCTCAGTCTATTAAATATATTGCATGCAATACATTTTGCCACACACAGTCCTGGGTTCAAATCCAGTGTTGTGTTGCATTTCAATTATATTATTGTGAAGACAGCAATTAATGAATGACTCATGGACTCATTATTTACACAAAGCATTACAAATTAAATAACTGCTTTTCAGTGCTGGAAGTCACAGGCCTGCAGGTAGGGACACACTTCACATATCCATATAGCATTACTATATGTTGCCTAGTACTTTGTTAGTCACATAGTTGCCTAAAGTACATACCTTAAACACATGCCGTACCTGGAGTGTAACGTTTACCCCCACCCTGGCTCTGCCTCTACAACAAGGCTGATACAGCTGACACATATACACCTACAGCTTATTGTCCTCCAAAGTGTTCACACACACTGCGTTTGTGTATTACCTGCAGCAGCAGCTGCAATCTGTGGCACACACAGCTCTATTTAAAGGTTTCTGCTACAGACCTACCCTCTACGATAATGTAGTCTCCTCACCCCATTAATGTCCATCTCAGCAGCTAAGAAAGGGGCCCTGTTCTACATGAAGGCCTTATATATTGCACAGCAGTTGCATGTCATTTGCAAATGATAGGGCAACTCAGCTGTTTTGGCTGCAATTAGCATATCATAGTCACAGATTGGTTTAGAAAAAATTACCTGCTAATGAGAAGCATGTTAAAATGCAAGCAGCTGGCTATGGGGATACATTCTATATGAGACTTTCCTCACACAGCGCACACCTTTGTGAAACATTACTAATAGCACATTTCAACACAGGACTACTGCACTTCACCAGGTATGTAACTGTTTTTTGTGTATAACAGGATGAAGATGGGAGGGTGGGAGGATGGAAGCATGGGGAATAAGGATTACAGCAGTAAGCCTGTCTTAGACCTGTGGTAATGACATATCATTGATATCCTGCTGTCCTACACATACAAGGGACATACAATATATCAGCATTGCATTGTCTTTTGTCATTGTGGTACACTGATGTTGTTGAACTGTCCCTATATAGTGGTCATAATAGCATACTGCTATTTGTTTGACACTGGTCTTATGACATATTTTTAGGTGGCTGGGCTTAGGGGACAACCAGAGTGTTGGGTGTATGATCATACAGTAGAATCTGTCATGGCATACAGAGAGCTACCACAGTAATAATACTATCTCCATTGTATCCAGACACATAGTATGTTGTCACACTGTAGGATATGACATATGTGACCAAGCAGTGAATAGCGCCAGCCATTTTTTTCTTGCTATATCTGTACATAGTGGACATCCATGTATTTGATACTGTAATGTGTTTCCCTTTTGATGTCTTTCAGGACTAATGTATTGTAGATGGCATGCCCCCTTCTCGGATGCAGAGAATGAACTAATACTTCAAGGACTATGGCAGCATCATCACATCCTCCTATCCAGGAAGATGCATAATAGGGAACATCAGGCTGAATTGTGAGCAGACCTTGTCCGGGATGTGAATAAGACTGTCCACCAGAACAGGATATATGAGCAGTTTCAACATAGCCAGGGATTGAGCCATTACTGGTGGAGGGCCTGCAACAGCAACCACTCACAGCCAATGAGGAATTTCTGGGTAACCTAGGGACACATACTAGCTCCCAGGCATACATCACACCATACATCATAGAGGTGGGTGCCACAGTGCCCACAACAAAGAAGCATGCAGGTAAGCTTACTGTGATCACCATTGTAATACTGTAGCAGTCTGTCAGGCTGTACATACATTTACATGGGTGTCAGGTCTATGTGCTGTGAGGGGCGTTAAGGTCAGTTGTACACTTATACTCAGAATGTCACCAATACATCAAGTAACACAGTTGCTGCTGTACATGTGAGATATATGCACGTATTACCTTGTTGTGCTGCAACATGTGGTGGTACTGAAATTACCTCACCTTCATCTTTTCCAGGTCTGTCAGGTGTTGTCCAAGGCCATGATCCTGCTCCTGGTAAGCTTGATATTGTTTTGTTTTGGAACATATTAAAGGTTGATGCCAGATAAATCCCAATGTACACTTAATGTTGTGTGTAACCAGAGCAGAATGTTTGTATGTTCCAGTCTGGAACAGTTACCTAATTATCCAGATTGGGTAATCACAGGAGTGTAGCTGAATCAGCAGAAACACTTTTGCAGTTATAGTTTAGAGTGAATAACCCTCCTGGTGTACATGAGGCAATAATCCGACATGCCTTGTACAAAATGAAAGGTCGATGGTACATACCTTAGGCATTGAAACTTGTATTTGTATATATTTGTTAAGATAGGTGTACTGGGTTTTATGTGCTGTTTTATCATACCTAAAAGGTACATTGTATTGATCAAGGGTCACATGATTTACCTGATGTGCGTGTTATAAACGCCTTGCTTCAAATGTGTATTTTGTTGTGAGAAGTCTGTTGTGCATGAAAATGGAGATAAGAAGGTGTGAGTCTGGTAATGTAGTTGTGGATCCTCATTATTATGACTCTTTGTGAATTTTCCATACATAATAGTGCAGGTAGTAATGTACTACTTTTGTCTTGGTTTCCACAGGTGACCTGGCAGGTTGGAGTCTCTCCCCCATACAACCTGATGTCAGTGTCTCTTTGGACTCTGATGATGATAGTAACCACAGTGAGGCACAGGTGTGATTTTCAGGAGCTGAATCTGTCCCAGAGGTTGACATCCCTCTTCTTCCCCCATTGTAACCACACACATTCAGTATGCCCACACACACCCAGTCCCCACAGGCCTCAAATATTAGACAGTCTGAGGGTGGAGACATTGAACAGGCCAGTGTGGCAACTATGGCTTCAGTGAGTGTAGACCCTGGCCATAGCCAGAAAGCTGGTGAGGTCCCACACAGGTGGATTGACAGGGGTGCTCATAGCAGGACTGTTGTCTGTCCACCATCTGTTGCAGGTGTCACATCATGGGTCACTCAGTGCATGTTTTGGGCCATCATAGATGCACAGGCACATTCTGAATGGAACACCAGACATACGCTTAGGATTACAGATGCAGCACAGTCTGACAACTGTGACTGCTTCCACTGCACTGGTGACATTCTGAATCGGTTCACTGATGCTGTGGACAGATGGTGGGCTGAGACAGTGTCTTTTCTGGATGGCACATTGTCTGTGCTGGAACATGGGGTTGGAGTTGGGTGTCAGACCCATGGAAATAGGTCAGCAACACCATCTGCTGAGAGTCCACACGGCCATGTGCAGTTACATACCTGTAGTGGAAGTATCTCCTGCACTACAGAGGCCAGTGTGCTGTCCACACCATGACATAGCAGGCCATGGGCATGTAGTCCTGGGCAGTCCTGTGGGGACACAGACCCAGCAGACAGCAGTCACTGTCAAGTACTAGCACTGCATCTGACATTGGGCATGGTGGTGCTAGGGCAACTCCTGGCAGAACCAGTTCCCATGTTTATGGACGGAGACGATGAACTGTCCACTCTACCATGTATGGTCCACAGCTGTCTAACATACATGTGTAAGGCTAGCACTGGGCTTGACTGTGTACATCTACAGATCACCTACAGACACACATGGCATGTCTCCATGGCCCATCTAACCTCTACCCCTTCCTGACTCACACATGCTGTCAATTGTTTGGCGCAACCTAGGCCACCAGCACCCCCCCACCACATCTTGTACATGTGATGATACCTGTGCCATATCCCTGTCATCCTTGCCATTGATGCAGCAAAATGAAGCTATATGACTGATACACAGGGTGACTACATTACTTGACATGTACGTGTGTAATGCAGTATTGTTTTGCATGCCACTTGTTGTGGTACACAACAGATACTGTATGCTGGCATGTGTCATAACTATGCACCAAACTTTGTGTAACTTATGTTGCATGATGTTGTACTGGTGGTAGTGTTACAGGATAACTTGTGTCTCATGGACCTGTATATGTTTCTAATCCAGGAGTATGAGGAAATAAACTAATGATACATGGTGGCAGTACAGTGGCACAGGATGGCATGCCAGCATAGCAGAACTATGATGTCAGCAAGGTATGGCAGTATATGTGCATGGCTCCCTAGGTGCATATGTCTGTAACAGTCTAACAGGGACAGTGGGGTCAGTCCACATAATCATGCATTCATACTTTGTGATAAGGTCTGCTACCCTTGATACGTGTCATCTGGGGTCTCTGAACATATGGTGTGGTGATGGTGCTGACACAGCTACAAAATCCTGTGTCCAGATGTTATGTTCCCAGGGTTTGACTCTCAGACACTTGTGTATTTACCAGTTGACATACCAGTCTGTACATGGCATACACATTTCGCAGCATGACCTGCTACCCTATTATTGCCATAAACCTTGCCGTGGCAGTCAGCAGGGACATGGGTGGGGTACATCAGGGTGTACAACACCAAGACTGAGCCATGCCAATACACAGTACTGCCCATTTAATCAACATGTACAAAGCACCCACTTAGACATCCACAATACTGTCAATGTGGGGTTCACTACATGGATAACTGATGGCAGACATACCAACATAGGGACATCCGACTCCAACAAATAGCAGTGCTCAACAGAGCACAGTCATGGGTCCTCTACTGCTTGGCCTGCATGTCTCCATAGTACATGCGGTTACTGACTGACTATGGCTAACAATGTTGGCTTCTGCCTGCTACTAGTGAGCACTCATACAGTCACTGTGTTATGTCAGTGTCTTGCATTATTATATTACAAATACATGCCTGGTGACATAGTAATGGCTGTAAACTCCAATCAAATATATAAGTACTATCCTTTCCACTGGGGAAACCTATGCCCCTGGTTAGTAGCACAGCAGTCCCTACATGTGATGTACATATGTAGGGAATGTAGGGATGACAAATAGCCACACAGACCCAGCCACACAGGTGTACAGCTCATGTGCCAAACATCAACATGTATGTACAGTGGTATGGCAGGATTTATATCCCTTAGCATACCACTATCTGACTACAATAACCATTTGTTGACATTCTTCCCAAACTGTTTTGGCACATGCAGATAGATGACTGTATGGCCCCTCACAGGGTCCTATCACATCATCAGTATGTGCTCACCACTGTTCATCTGCAATGCATATCAGTGCCACCTGTGCCTTTCGGCATACTCATAAGTGATCTGTGCTGTGCATACAGGAAAAAGTGTGACCCCGCTTGAATGTATATGCTGCCTTTCTCTAGGAGGCATAGTAGATGGATTAGTCACCCTAGGGATATTAAGCCATTATGTGACATTGGTAGTACATGCTTGTTGGTGACATTTGTGTAGCAGACATAACGCACCCTTAACACTGACTCTCCATACTGGTACAGTACAGAGAGCACCTCAGTGCACTCCTGCACATGCCATCTGTATGATTGGCTGGGTGGATGTCATCTCAACACTGGGGGTGTGGCTGCATCTCCCGTGGACTTGGGCAATATGTGCTGTTCCTGTGATGAAGGGTAACAATGTCTCCAATCGTGACAGCTATATGGCTGTCATGCTACTGATGTGCACATCTCCTATTGTTCTGTGACATGATGTACAATGCTGTCACAGCCTGACGCACACACATGGCCACATTCAGGCTAGCAGTACTTCAACTCACTGCATATGGGAAATGCCGCAGTGCACACATAGTGTATGTTGGCTGCATGCGCAGTAGAAAACTTACCTATGTAGTGGTACACAATACAGAGGACAATACCGGATGCACACACCATGCCTCATCTCTACTAGTACTATCTACGTAGGACACATAATGCTTGTTGATATAAACAGGCCATGTTGTGGTCATTCATTTGGGAGGCCACATTACCCATAACCAGTAAAATAATGCAAAATCTTACCAATGTGTACATTACAAAAGTCATCATATGTGTACATTACAAAGGTTATCATATGTATGCAGTACAGATATACACACACACACACACACACACACACACACACACACACGCACAGACACACCGAGTTGGCTGCTGTGAGATTATAACCCCTACCTATTTACTGTTACACACTATAGCTTGTAGAGCGTATCACATGCACCATGGATTTATCTAACATTAGATTTTTAGCTAGCACTCTTAAGGTGGATAACATCAGCAGGCTGTGTATAGGTGGGCAATTTAGAGGGCAGCAGCTAGTTACAGGGCCAAAAGGTGCGTAACCATTGCATGG
This sequence comes from Protopterus annectens, assembly GCF_019279795.1. Lineage (NCBI taxonomy): Eukaryota > Metazoa > Chordata > Ceratodontiformes > Protopteridae > Protopterus > Protopterus annectens. The sequence continues at coordinate 243,134,911 of NC_056750.1, forward strand.
GGATAGCCCATGAGGGCATATCCTTTGTGTTGAAAGGAGATATATTTACCCACACACACACACACATACTGAGTTGGGTGCTATGAGATTAGAACCCCTATCTACTGTTATATTAGAACCCCTATCTACTGTTACACACTATAGCTCGCAGTACTTATTGCATGCCCCACAGATTATAACTGTTGAATATGTAACTGCAGGCACTGTATCTGTGGAGTGTACAAAGTAGGCATGTGTTGGACAGCATGTATGGCCTGCAGAGTGATATTGCTTGGTACTGTTATTGTATCTATTGTCCTAGGAGTAGGGTACCTGTTAATATCCTTGTTATATGTGTACAGTCAACAGTATGGTCATATACGGCTGGGTGCAGTTATATAGGCAAACATATGGCCAGGGACACTTTTCCCTATTGAAGGCATGAGTTGGAACCATTATACATTACACCACCTGCTCACTTGTGTCTGTCTACATGGGTGACATTTTGCAGGCACAGGGGTCTGAGGGTGAGTAGACTATGTACTGTTGTGGGGTTGGTTTGGTTCCTCAAGGGCAACTGCATTGATGTGGGAGTGCAGATAACTACAGCTTTTGTAGAGTATGTGGGGAATTCATACATCCCACACGCATATATATATATATATATATATATATATATATGTATATATTTAAATGTGTAAAACAGGGATGTCTCAATAAATGTTGCTGTGAGTGTACGTTATGTATATGTGTTATATAGATATATGTAGAGAGTCTATGTATCATTGTAATATATTTAAATATATACATATATATATATATATATATATATATATATATATATTATATATATACATATATATATATATATATATATATATATATATATACACATATATATATATATATATATATATATATATATATATATATATATATATATATATATATATATATACATATAGGTCTACTTCATTTGATCGAAACCCATTTGTCCGAAATTTCATTTGATCGAAAACCAGTATTCAAGGCAAATAACAGGGATTTGTCCCTCTCCCCAATGCCGTGCGACCCTGGAGTTGGTATATATAATTGGGGGGGGGGGTTCATTTAAAATGTGTACTTTTTGGTTTATTTTCTTCTTTTAAAGAAAACTAGGTGGGGGGGCTGCACTCCCCCACACACACAAACATCCCTAACTATATATACCAACTCCAGGGTCGCACGACATTGGGGAGGGGGACAAATCCCAGTTTTATGATTTGAATACTGTTTTTTGATCAAATGAAATTTCGGTCAAATGGGTTTCGATCAATGGTCTGTCGATCAAATGAAGTAGACCCATATATATATATATATATATATATATATATATATATATATATATATATATATATATATATATATATATATATATAAAATCAGAATTATATGTATTTGAGGTACATACTGCTAGATACACTACTCATGTTAGTGGGGGATCAGAAGAAACAGAATTTATACATAGCTGTCTGTATGTACAGATGTATTTCCACATAGCAGGTCTTTGTGGTGGAGAGGAAACAGAATTGCACTCAAGTTAGCTAAGTGTAGGAGCATGTCCAGTGGGACTGTCAGCACTTACAAGATGACTTCAGGCCAGAGCTACCTGTACTCCAGTCTAGGATTTTCTGTGCTACAGACATGAGCAGCTGCACTTGTTTCCACAGTACAGCACTGCCCTGAACCTGTCCACAGCATTCCCCAGCTGTCTTCTGTACTTAATATGTGAGTGGGGTACATAATGTAACACTACACACAGGGTGACAGTCCGCATACCTCTCACTGTACATGTTTTTGCAGAAAGTCCAGCATTGTGCTCCATATGTCTGGTCTGTTCCTCATACATTTGTGGTGTTCTTGTAACTTACTGTATAATGCAGTCACTGAATAGTACTACCTACAAACACATTTAAGTGATGGGCTTTACATCCTGCATATATTCTGTTGTGATGCAACCCGCTGTTATACTAGTCACCTTCTAGGTTAATCAGAGCATGTGTAATGTCTCTCTGTAGTTATGGCCCTTTGTCCCCACATTCTCTCAGACTTTGTCCAGCTTTCTTGCAGTAACAGATTGCAGGGTCTGACAGTCTGTGGGAATACCACCATATGACTACCTCATATGCGAAAGATGTGGATGCTGCCAGATTCCAACCATCAACACCATCATCCATGCTAACATCCCTAGCCCATTGAGGCACACAGGCCACCAGACAGAGATGTGTCATACATCACACAATCAGCAGCATACAGACATACATTATCATCCTTGCATTACATGAGACATCTAACATGTGCCCGGGTTCTATGTCACAGCCCTGAGGTTGGCTGGTCTGCTGATAAATCATTGCTGATGTACTGTTACAGCAGTTGTATGGGAACACTGATGTGATGGGGTGGGGAACGAGCAACCCATGATCTGCTGGCATAGACCGTTGTGCGACTGTCCTGTGACCCCACTGTTTACCATCTCCCTTGCCTAATGTAGTGGATATTTCAGCCATGTGGCCTAGTGAATATTATGGAGCACATGCTATTGGACTGGGTACCTGCTGTCCCATGTGGCTGTTAGATCTCTCCAAGTAGCCCAGTAGCCCACTATATTCCCTTTATACATGAGGCAGGTCCATACATATGCTACCATATTCTAGTACCCCTTATAAGTGGTGTATAGGTGAGTGACTTACCTTGCAAATGCAGCAGTTGACAGACCTATAATTTGGGGCTGACTCTGTCTGATGCACACAGTACATAGCCAATACATGGTTAGGTACAGGTTGTGTGGGCTGGCTGGCATAATTTGTACCATATCTATGTGATTCTGAGTAAGCTGTCAATCTCTACGGCCCTAGGTTGTCAGTGTATGTGCTATGCATTGTCTCTTGATCAAGGCCAGGGCATACTGGGCATGCCTAAGTTTGTCTACTGGGACATCTGTAGGGGGTTCCTCCTCCGAGTCCTCCTGTGGCTGTGGGGACCTAGGCACTGGTGGGAAGCTGAGTGTTCCTTCCCTTTGCTGATCCTGCTATAGCAGTTTCCACAGGATCATATTGTGTAGCACAGTACATGCTGTGAACGTCTGTGCACATGTGGCTGGAGAGTACTGCAAGGCTCCACCAGATATATTGAAGCACCAGAACTGTGACTTCAGCAGCCCAATCACATGCTCTATGATGTTCCTAGTTTGTGCGTGTGCCTCATTATGGTGTTCTTCCCAGAGTGTGTGTGCATTTCTGATGGGTGTCATCATCCACGGTTCCAGTGCATAGCCAGCATCCCCCAGTAAATGGCCATGCGGGATGTCCGCCTTAGCAAACATCTTGTACAGCTGCAATGCATTACAGATATGAGAGTTGTGATAACTGCCGGGGCTGCCAGCACACACATTCATGATAATGCCCTGGGCATTGCACATGACCTGGCAGTTGATGGAATGATACCCCTTGCAGTTGACATATATTCTACCCTCCTCACCAGGTGGTGCCTTGATATGTACATGGGTGCAGTCTATGGCACCCAGTACCTCAGGGTAGTGTGCTATATGGTAGAAGTGTTGCATATTGCTGGCTGTCACTTCAGGGGTGAGAGGAAAATAAATGTGCTCACTGGCATGTGGTAGCATGGCATCCAGGAACTGGTGGAGTACCCTGAATGCTGGTGCCTGCGAGACCCCCATCATGTCCCCAGTTGGACTTTGAAAAGTACCTGTGGCTACTATCCTTAGAGCTGCACATACCTTTGTGTCCACTGGGATGGGTTCCCCTCTATTGGCTCTGGGTCTGAGTTGAGGGCGGCAGTGTTCAGTGTGTTGTTGCAGTATGTCCCTGTCCACCCTGTAGCACTCTACAATCTCCATCTCATGTAGCTCCTGGAAGGTTACCGTGGGCCTGAACACTCTTCTCCTTCTCTGTCTAGGCCTATTGTCAGCAGCAGTAGCAGCAGCATTGATCTCAGCATTTAGCACATACAGATGCAGCAGACCTGAAGCACCCCTAGCATTCCTTCAGTTAAAATTCCCAAGTCTGTACTCCACTGGTTCAGAGTTTGGTGGAGAAATCAGATTGTAGGGTATATGTAACCTTTAATGGGCTCTGCTCTATGTGTAGGCTGTATGATTGGCTACCTATGATGCATTCCACCTGCAAAGTGCATCATTAAGAACATTTAATGGCTCTACTTTAAGTGAATCAATAAGTAATATATCACTGGCTTTTGGATAACTCAGCACGGCAGTCACCATGCAAACACACAGAAGCACGTGCCCTGAAGGTAAACTAAGCTTAGCAGCTAGTGTACCCCCCCCCCCGCCTGCTGAGCACAGCAGAGCACCAGGCAAATAGGCACAGGTGCGCTCCAATGAGCTTATATGTCCTCAGACACACACTCCCATTGACGTCAGCTACCTCTTCTGTAAACACCCAACATGGTCCTATGCCTACACGGAAGGGATATGTGAACATGGATACCCATTTGTACTATTCAGTAACCCCAACTCATTTGCATAGGGTTCCATGCACACAACCTGGAAACTACACAGTTCCAGGCCTTATCACCATTGTGGATGCTACATGCAGGGTCTTATACTACATTTCTGTCACAAACTATGAAATTTGTTTTTTCCACTATTTTTTTTTCATAACTGCATGTTTGCGCACTTAACTTTAACTTATGTCTCTTATGTTGTTGGACACACAGTGGATAGTTTTGGACATATCTGTGTCTGTTATAGGTTCATAGGTTCATACTAGGCTATCTGCCCTAGGGCATTTATAAGCCTAGCCAGAGTGTGTTTGGCTTTCGCCACCCATTTTAAATTAATTTTGTTATGCCCTTTTTCGAGGTTAGTATACTGTGCCTCTGTCTAACAGTGACACAGAAGTGATACCCGGGGTAAACCTACGATCTCCCATTCACTCATCAAAATTCCTCTTGAAGAGAGTCAATGAGGGACTCTGCCTAACCTGGACTGGGATTTTATTCCAGAGTGAAGGGAGCCTCTGGGTTATGAATTTGTCCCTCCAGCATGTCCTATTTATTTCAGTGCTGAGGTTCAAGTCTCTCAAGCACATAGCTCGATGGGATTTGGATTTTCTGAGGTGCAGCATGTCCATTAATTCCGGGTTGGACATGGCTTTATACGTCAGGCACAGATCGCCTCTGGGCAGGCGTTATGCCACTGAGTAGAGCTGGAGTTTCTTTAACTGGGCAGCATATGGCATCTGTTTGAGCCCTTTGATCCTCTTGGTGAGGTACTTTTGGGGTCTTTCCAGTTGCTGCAGGTGTCTGGTAAGGTACATCCTAAAAGGGGCATTGTACTCAATTATGGGCCTGATGAGGGATGAGTAAAGAGGCACGATGACCTCCCCTGATCTAGATGTGAATCCCTTCATGATTAGGTGGGCTATATAAAATGTTTTTCTAACCACTTTGGCCACGTGGTTGTCAAATGAAAGATTGCTATCAACTTGGGTCCCCAGGTCCCTAATTACTTCTTCTGTACTTAATGGATTACCACCTATGTGGTAATTTGTGGGCACTTTGTTTTTGCCAAAGGGGATGACTATACACTTTTTGGCATTTAGCTTGAGGCCATGGCTCTGGCACCAGTTGTCTGTTTCTATGAGGCCCTTTTGGAGGATGCTTGTGTCGGCTGGAGAGTCAATTATGGCACCCAGTTTGCAGTCATCTGTGAACTTGGTCAGCCACAGTCCTTCCGTGTTGGCTTGTACCTCCGAGAACTATATACCGAACAAGAGAGGTCCCAGGACTGAGCCTTGTGGGATGCCACTTGTAACTGGTTTGGAGTCTGACATGGCTCCAGCAATTCTACCCATGTGGGTTCTGTCCTTGAGCCAGTTTGCAACCCATCTAGTGACATAGGGGTTTATATTTAAGCTGGTGAGCTTATCTATAATGCCCGAGTGGGGTATTGTATCGAAGGCTTTTGCGAGGTCCAGGTAGGCTGTGTGGACCACCTTCCCCTCGTCAATGGCCTTGGTGACTGTTTCAAAGAAATCAACCAGGTTTAAGAGGCAGCATCTGCCCTTAACAAAGCCGAACTGGGTAGGATCCAGTGTCTGTAGGTCCCCAATATCTTTATTTATGAGGTCCATGATGATCCTTTCCATAGCTTTGCAGACCAAGCTAGTCAGGCTTATGGGGCGATAGTTCCCAGGATCCGTTGAGGCACCACCTTTGTGGAGAGGGACCACTGTTGCTGTACGCCACTCTTTGGGTACATATCCTGTAGTAAGGCTGAGACTGAACAGTAGTTTTATGTTTGGGTTTAGCTCTTCTTGGAGTTCATGTAGAACACAGCCCAGGACACCGTCTGGTCCCATTGATGCTGTGTTTTTTGCTTTGGAGAGGGCGGCTCTTACCTGAGCATCTGAGATGTCAGGGGGCAGCACTCTGCTGGGATAGATATTTGCCCTTTTGGTGGGAAGGGGGGGGGAGAAGTTTGCGCTGAACCTGTCAGCTAGGATGTTGGCAATGTCTGTGGGCTCGGTGTATTTTTTGTCATTTTGGACTAATTCTGAGCATATCTGGGAATTTCCACCCAGGTTCTTAACATAACTAAAGAAAGCCTTGTGATTATCCTTACTGTCCTGTGCAATTTTTCTCTCGAAGCTGGCCTTAGACGATTTTATGAGTGCCCATAGTTTTTTGTTAATACTGATCAGAGATGCCTTCCCTTTTTGGGATTTTGCTCTATCATGTAGTAGCTTCCTCCTTCTATTGTATAGTTTGTTTATGGCTGGGGTCCACCAGACAGGATGTCTGCCTTTGGAGGATTGGGTCTTGGTTTTATTTGGGATTGCATGATCCATGCATTCCTGAAGGTGTTCATAGAATGCGTTTATAAAGGATTCTGCGGTCTGGGCCGTATTTTCCACAGGTCCGGGGGCTTTGAAGGATTCCACCTTGGTTTTGAGGAGTGTGAAATTTGCTTTAGAGAAGTTTTTAACTGTGGTTTCCTGGGTAGGGGGTGGGGTCGGGATGTGAATATCCAGTGAGATTAGTTTATGGTCTGATCTTACCAGTGAGGGATACACTTCTGGTCTGGAGCATAGAGTCCCCATGTTGGTGATGATCAGGTCCAGTATATTTTCCCCTCTTGTGGGAGTGGTAACAAGTTGTTCCATAGCATTTGAGTTTATAAATTCTAAGAACCTTTGGGCTAGGGTGTTGGAGCTAGAGTAATGCTCCCAGTCTATGTTTGGGTAGTTGAAGTCACCCAATATAATGGTGTTTGGAGAGACATTCATATTTTCCAGTGTTCTCAGGAAGGCCAAGTGGGGTTCCTGGGTTTGGGAGGGTGGTCTGTAGCAAGCTATAAACTGGAAGGCAGTTTTACCCACTGTTAGTTGCACATGGATAGTCTCTGATGCTTCGTGCTGTGCCACCAACCTGGGGGTGTGGGTATCTTTGACGAATATTGATACTCCCCCTCCTTTTTATGGTTCGCTCCAAATTTTGGGGCTGAAAAGCATGGTATGAGGTATAACCTGGTAGTGCTGGGGTGCTCTCGGGAGCCTTGAACCAGGTTTCTGTTACTGCACAGATATCGATGTTCTTCATGCTAAGGAGAGTTTCGAGTGTGTGCATCTTGAGGTTTAGACTTCTGGCGTTGAGTAGCATTACTCTTAGTTTCTTATCCCTTGTGATACCTATGGAGGTGGGTTTGTCTTTTGAGCCTTGCCTAAAAAAGGCACTATGGGGGTAGCAAGAGCCTTTGCCAATATCCGAAAGCCCAGGGGTGACAGGTGCAAGCCGTCCCTAGCGAAGCATTGTGGCTTGTCGAGCATGTCATCCCAGGCTGACAGGCATTGGATCCACTTTGAATGACACCAATACTTAAGCCAATTGTTGAAATTGATCATCTTGTCTTCATATTGTGGCATCATTCTTGGTGAGGGTAAGATGCTACTCAAGGTCAGGGTCATACCGGCCTGGGCTACATGCTCAGAGAGCTCCTCTGTCTCTTTTCATGTAGTCCAGGGAGGTACGTCTCAGGTCATTCACACCAGCATGGACAATGACTGAGTCATATTTGTACTTGCCTTGGAGTGACCTGAGTGCTTGTGTTATGTGGCGGATCCTAGCGCCCAACAGGCAGCTCACCGTGACCTTCTCCTTGTTCAGCCTGGTGAGCGGGTCATCAGTGTGCCTGACGATAGAGTCACCTATTACAAGTGTATCAGGTGTGTTGTTTAGCCTTAAGGGCTATGACTGTTCGGCACACTGGCTTTGTGAGCTATGTGTTGCACATGTTTTGTTTTGGGGTAGCGGTTGCTTGGGTGTCTGCTTTGGAGGTCTCTGCTGCTTAGGCAGATTTTTATTTAGAGCCTCCAGTATGTTTTATGTGTTTATGTGTTTGGTTTGCTGTCGTGGTAGGTCTATGTGAGACTGGAATTGTAGTGAGTGTGGTTTCCTTCTCCTCCTGACTGGTTACGCCAGTACTGAGTTGAGAGAGCTTAGCCTCCAGTTTGGCTGTATGGTTGCATCTCTCACATGTGTTGGAATTTGTTGGGAGGAGGAGAGGGTTGTCTGTGTACATGAGGCAGTTGTAACATTGCCTCAAGATTTCCAGATTCACCAGCTGGACCCGAGAGGAGATTGACAACTGACCTTTGGACATGCTAGAATAGTACTGGGAATTCCTTTATAATTGAAAAAAAGGGCCAATGGGGAACAAGGTACTCAAGGGGAGTTTGTGAGGGTGTAGTGCTTTTAATTTTTTAGTTCTGACTTATATAATTGCTTTAGTGAGCAAGTGACAGGTAACTTAAATGCAATGTGTTACAGGTAACTTAAATACAAAAACAACAAACAGTAACTTTCTTTCAAGTGAAACAAGGAAATAAGTACAGTAAGCAATGCAAATATCACTAGGGATCCACAGAAGCGCTGAAAAGCTGCATTTTAGGTGGAATGAGCGTGTCAGGGAAATAACAAGCAAACAAACAACAAGCATACAAACAAAGCTAGATTCAGCAGGCCTGGATCTAGTCTATGCTACAGCAAACAAGGTGTACCAATTTCAGTAAGAAACAGTTCAAATATGCAGGCACTATAAGCCTTTAACCAGAAATTCCCAGTTCAGAAGGGCAGAGTCCAGCCTCTCCTCCCACAAGAGTGCAGACCACGAACCTTCTTAATGTAAAATAACTTATGCTAACCTAATATTAGCTAATTGGGAAGAAAATTTTATACTGAAATCAGAATTTAATACCTGCTGGATTCTTTATAAAAGATTTCTAGATGATATAGTTATTTTTTGGACTGCTGGAACAGAGAAATTGAGTGAATTCCTAATATATATGAGGGAAACAACAACATTTTTAGAATTTACACATAAAATTTCAGAAAATAAATTAGTATATTTGGATTTGGAAGTCTATAAAGAGGGTCAGAAATTTGAAACGAAAATATATAGAAAAGAAATGTTCTGTAATTCATATTTACATTTCCAAAGTGCACATCCTATGCATTGCAAAAGAAATATAGTTAAAGGGCAATTTGTCAGGGGTAGCCGTATGACAAGCTCGGACATAGATTTTAAGAAAGAATGTGATTTACTTGAGAACATGTTTTTGGAGAGAGGCTACCCCATGGATTTCATCCAACAAATAAGAAGAGAGGTGGAATTAGGAAGGAATGATAGATTTTCACCCATATATAACAATAAACAGGTAGGAAATGAAAAATGGTTTAGTAATGCACACAACAAGAATAGCAATGGTGATGATTTCCAGCAGGCACTAATTTTGGAATACAATGGGTTAAATAATGGTATCAAAAAAATATTTTTGAAGGAATGGGAAAAATTCATATCTTTTACGGATATAGAAAATTTGTCCAAAATACCTAAAAAAATAATTTATAAGAATTCCCAGAGTATAGGCAACATTTTAGAAAACAAACATAACTACAACAACAATAGGAACAAAATAGGTACATACAAATGTGGGCGTTGCAGCCAATGTATCTACATTTTAAACAAAGAAGGCTACTATTTAGAAAGTAGAAAGAGATGGGTGTATAGCCCTGAATATTTTAATTGCGAAACAAAAGGAATAGTTTATCTAGCCCTCTGTGAAAAATGTGGGTCCTTCTATACTGGCAAGACAGACAGAGGATTAAAAAGAAGGATCTATGAACACATGTATGATATATTGACAAAAAAGGAAAGCAACGCCTTATACAAACATAGTAAGACGTGCTGAATACAAATATCAATTTTTAGTAATTGAGCAGATTAAATGTGATATCAGAGGTGGATCCTGGGAGTGCAAAATAGAATATAGAGAATTGTGGTGGCAACTAACATTGGAAGCCGGTAAATATCCAGGCTTGAATGATAATATATCCATTTTACCATTGCTAAAACTTACATCAGCCAAATTATAGCAATAAGGTGAAATAATTTAGTTTGGCCACCAGAGGGCACTCTTGATTCATTAATTTAAATAGGTTTACACAATGATTTTAACATACAGTTTATTTATTGTTTTATATATCTATTTTAAATTTTTACAACATTGTTCAATTTTTTAATTTTAATTTTGACATGGTTGTCTATAGTTATAAATACACAATATTGCAGTTGATACAATAATTCATGGTTTTAGCTAGGGTGGTAAGTTATTTTTCCTTTGGTAAATTAACATCAAGATTTTAATTATTTATTTATCTGATTAATTACTAGAAGTTTGTTATTGGATAGCTAATTAATTGGATGCATATAAATGAACTGATGGTTGTAATATACTGGTCATCTGAAGAAGTCATAGTAATAGACGAAAACGCGGTGTTCTTTGCACATTTTTAATAAAGGCGTTCATGGTTTTATGTGGTTTTCGAATTGTGATTGAATAAACATTTAAACCTTTCAACGGAGTTGGCGGCATATTTTCTGCGTGGTTACTGCTTTGAAGACTTTCCAAGACTTAATAAATGTAATTAATATACAGCAACGATGGCAATATGCAAGCAGTACACAATAGTATGCACAATAGCATTAACATTAATAGAAACAAAAATAATAAAAATTATAACAATAATACTCATGTTTATCAACATTAATAATACTTTTTTATCAAAAAGGCTTAATTCCTACACATGCACACAGATATACAGTCACACATATATTCACAGTCATGAGCACAAAGACACAAAGACGTGCTAACACACAAGTGCACATGCACATGCACACACGCAAGCGTGGCAGACAGACAGACTCATGCAGATCTGCAGATATATTTACTCACCATTACCTCGCAATTTCTAAAAGTACAGTATATGAACAATTTCACTATTAAAAAATATATATATTTATATGTGTGTGTGTGTGTGTGTGTGTGTGTGTGTGTGTGTGTGTGTGTGTGTGTGTGTGTGTGTGTGTGCGTGTGTGTGTGTGAAGTTAGTTAGCTATACAAAGAAAATTCTAGAGCCTGTAGATATATCTCCTTACACTTTTCATGTTATTCCTTTTGGTAAATTACCTTGTATCTAGCTCCTACCATGCATAACAGTAACTATATGAGAGATATGAAAAGCCCAAAATTTGCAGAACTGATGTAAATGCTGCATTTCTGAATGTTTAGACTGCCAGCTGTGATAAGTAAATGTAGAGTTTCAGTTACTATCCAGATGGACTGTTTGCAATGATGTAATTTTATACTACTTTTCCTTGTGAAGTGGTATAGCAATATGTGGAAAATTAAAGCAATATGCATATGGGACACAGTAATAATAGAGCAGTTTGCTGTTTAATAAAGTTATATTATTCTGTATGGAAATGATTTTATTCAACCCATCATTCATCAATATCCAAAAACAACAACTGCCTTTTTTTCTGTTTACAGTAGAATTCTGTATGCATCCCCAATGTAACTCTACACTTCCAATTCATATAATTTTAACTGCAACTCTGATGTCACTGCAGGCCAGGGAAAATAAAACTCCTGAGTAGAGCAATCTTACTTAAAAAATGGTATAGATGACATGATAGAAAATTATTTTCAATATGGCAACATAGATCAATAATTATACATCAGCACACAGCAATTCGTTAAATAGATATATTAATATCTCTGCCCAAAAACCTTCAGAATATTCTCATTAGAAGCCTGGGATTACATAACGTCAACATGTTACAGTGTGAGACTATCAAAAATGTGCTCCACACTTGATGAAATCTTGTTAACCTTGCGAATTTCACTAAGAGGTTAGTTTACATCAGACCCACTTCAGTTTTGGGTTCCCCAGTAATGCCACCAGAGTAGGACTAAAAAAATATCTTTGTGTGGAAGATAGGGACCGTACAAACTTATTATGAATCTGACTCAAGAATTCCAGCAAGACAACGTAGTCAGTGGTGCAATGGAATATGGACAAAATGATGCAACATATAGCACTCTTGCTGTGCAAGCATATTGTTTAAAATAATCAAATAGTCTGATTATTTTTCAACAATTGTTGCGACTTTCGGCTTTTCCCAGTTAGGGGTCGCCACAGCGGAACTCCGGTCCGCTAATGATTGGCAGCAGATTTTTACGTGCCGAGTTGCCAGCTCTGATGCACAACCTTTAATGAAGGTACACCCATTCACGCATATCTGCACAAAGAAGACGCTCTAGCTGAGAATCGAATGGGACAACGTTTTACTGTGAGGCGACAATGCTACCGCAGCACCACCACCGCAGTGTTATCAAATATATATATTCTAAGGAGTTAGTCCTTGTTGCATTGTTATGTTTCTATTTTCTGATGCATATTTATTTTATATTTATTTATTGCATTTGTTGACCAGGAAAGTCCACTGGGCCTAGGAAGAGCCCATTTTCAGTGGAGGCCCGGGGAGAAAAGCTCCACAGTATTACATACATAAGCTCCACAGTAATGCATACATAAATAATACAATGTTGATGCATACAAAAGTAAAGAATGAAGTTGAAACATAGGACAATGTCATTCAATTAATTACATACAAAAATCCTTAAGTATATGCAAGAGTTAAACTGTGTTAGTGTAGGATCAAGCGTTATGTGCAGTAGTGTGACACAGGAGGAAAAGTAGTGACAGCAGTAACAATGTATTACAGACAGCTATAGATGCAAAAGTTAAGTTCTAAGGTGAGCAGAGTTGCCTGTTGTTCTATTCAGGTTATGTACCATTACTTCTACCACCTGGCTTTCTAGATACCACTCTTTCTGTGCAGAGCTTTCAATCGCATATATTTTTATAATGGACCCCACTCAGACATCCTCACCATCCTGTGACACTGAATACAGTAATGGCATTCCACTCTTGTGGAATAAATTTTCCTTAACTATTTTAATGAGTACAATAAAAAGAAAATTGCTTCTATCACAGTGGCATAGAGTAGCTACCTGCACTGCCTGTGTTAGCTATGCCATCACATATATCATATATCATATATCATCATGCCGACCTGTGAGATAATAATCATAACAAAGGTCAATTTAACTTGAATCAATACATGTACTTTATTACAAATTATGAAGATTAAACAAACTCTAGTTCAAACTCCATCTTATAATGTTTTTGGTTTGTCATTATTTTTGCAATACTGAATTATTTAGATTATTTTGTAAATTACATAGCTCATTAAAACACAAGAAGTAAACTGTTCAGTTTATGACAAGCTTTGTTTAAATGGAGACCTTCCACATCTCCATAAATGGTCTCTGTTACATAGAACTAAATCTAATCAGTAAAATGCAATAAATAAACAAATACACACATTCAGAGCATCTCTCAGTACACAGAGAATACACACACAAATATATACATATAAATATACAGACACACACGCACACACGCACGCACACACACACACTCACACACACACACACACACACACACACACACACACACACACACACACACACACACACACGCTAGTAAATGATAAAATAACTGAAAATTGCATTTGAGAGTATGACTCACAGAGTCCCTCTTTGCATTTTCACGTTTCATTTTGAAATAAGTACAGTTAAGGGTATTATACTGTACACAGCACTATACAGCTGCATGGAGATGGTTGAAGTAGTGTACTCTATAATGTGATTCATTTCTACGTCAGTTTTCAAACAGATTTCACAGCTGGATTCCAGCCTGGCACTGTATGATCTTTCTGTCACTTGTACTCACCTGTTTGGTTTGTGACTTCTCCCTCGGGACAAAGAATGCAATCATAGCAGCATCTGGGCTGACCCTGTCGGCTAGATCTTCGGTAACCAGGGTGGCAGCTCTCACTGCACACGGACTGTGGGACCTGGATAATGGAACAAATAATCGTCGGAGTGAATGGAGGGAAATATAGATATGTTCCAGAAAGTGTAACATTAAACGCTACGTGGTCATCAGTTGTGAATAGCATTAGAATGTTAAGTAAGAAATGTCATTATAGCCTGATTACTGGTCAGAGCAACAGAAAGACTTTATTTTTCAAAAAAGGTGGTATTAGTGTTATAAGAAATGTTACCTATGTATAGTCACATTCACTACAACATTCATGTTAAGAAAATGTATCACACGACATTAATTCATAAGTTTTAGTGTGCAAAGGGTTGCAAATTAAACTATTCATGACAAAATATGACAACATATTAATTTTTTTCTGTAACAGCATCAGAGTAATTGTGAAAATGTAAATATTTTTTCTTGTAATATGTGCAAGACAATTGTCACATATTATTCTATTTACCAATAGTGTTTCTGCTGTCCTTATTAAAAAGCTGAATCAATTTTCATGTGTTTATCATGCCTACAGCTTTGTGTTTTGCTAAATGCTTTCAAATAAGTGCATATGTGATACAAGATTGTCATACTGTATATCACAAGTCTGCATTAAACTATGCACATCTCATAACTTCTGTACAGAAAAGGATGTTTTTACTTTAGATATTTACACATATGCATACACCAACAACAGGTACGAACATAAATGAAACAACAGGGAAGGCAGACAATGCAATATAGTAAAAGGTTTTTGAGAGGTCAAAAGGATGAATTGGGTGGAAAAATGGGAGAAACCATGACAGACAAAGCATGTAGGAGGGGGGTGAAGGGTTACCCTGAATGGTTACAAGAACTTAAGAAAGCAGGGGAGCTACAGACAGATGGTACAAAAAATGGGGGAACATATGGCAAGTGAAAGAAACCCGTGTAATGAAAAAATAAAATTTGGTGGTCTCAGATATCAGTTATTCAGACAGATGGACAGACTATATTAGGCAGAAACTAAAATGGGAGGTAACTGAGGACAGACAAGCAAAGTAAGAAAGAGAGAGGAACCTTGAAAACAACCAGTCATTTGTAGCCTAGTACTCAAACATTTAAGATAAAAAGGGAGAGGGCTGATGGTTATGCATCAGTTATCAAATGCTGAAATAGTAGATGGCAAACAGGTTTATCAATGGATGAAGTTTTGGGGCAAGTAAGTAGATGGAGAAGAAGTTTATTAAAGTTTAAAGGTTTTGTGGTAAGAAAACTACAGATATTATGAAAATAGAAGTAGACTTGCATTCCCGTATCCAATTCAGGGAGATAAAATGAAACACCAAAGTGCTAGACAAAGATAGATTCAGTCAGCTGCATGGAAAGGTACAATACTGGACATTGTACTTACCAAGAATGGAGGTATCTGAGACATAGAAGTAAAAGCACCCCAGTCCAACAATGGCCAAGTGATAGTCTAGTCACAATGGGAAAAGGACAAGGGGAATGACAGTCATTACAGAAGGACAGATTACGTTCAGCTATGAGAACTTTCTGAGAGCAAAATAGGGCCCAGAGACAGAACAGAAAAAAGGCTATGGACAAGCAAGCACAGAAAAGAGACTAGAATAAAAAGAGCAAGAAACAGGCCAATTTAGTTCAAAATTAAAC
>NC_056750.1:243155852-243168352 GCF_019279795.1 Protopterus annectens
TCTTGTTCTTCTATTATTTATTATTAAATATATTTAAACCTTTCATTGTGGCTGATATTTGTGTGACATATTTAAGTTCTGAGAGTACTTGCATACTTATTTGCTAACACTGTCAGCCACACATAACAGCCTTGCTCTTGGTCAAACTACAATTTGCATTGATAATAACATTACACAGTAAGATTGGACACCCTTTGTTAAGGGCCTTAAAGTAGCTGATAAAGAGTTGACTGGTGGCAGTAATAACTACCTTATATACTAGACAGAAGGGAGCATAGCAAGTAAACCTGTGCCAGCCTTTCCCAGACGTGTGTGTGTGTGTGTGTGTGTGTGTGTGTGTGTGTGTGTGTGTGTGTGTGTGTGTGTAACTTAAACCTCAAAAAGTGTGTGTGTCAGCTACTTTGGCAGGGACACAAAGCAGTGGTTGGACAGAGAGAAAGTGTTGGAGGTCTTAGCTTGGCCAGTCAGCTGAGATCTCAACTCTATACCTGTGCCACTGGGGAGTCTTATTGGGGATCTGGAGAAAGAGGGAGAAACCATCCCCAGACTGACTGCGGTCTTTGTGTGCTCTTAAGGGAAATTGCACTCGATGTAGACAGCTGCATCTGGAAATACTGAGTGTGTACCTTTCATCATCCCAATGTACATCCTCCACTGGTGCTAGTGGTGAGGATTGAGGCTCCTTGATTACTGAGCCATTGGTGCAGTGTCTCATATATTGGCTGGCAGTGGTGAGATATCCACATATTGGGATTCAGTGGTGTGGATATTGAATTCCTGTAGCCTGCTGATCACCAGAAAACTTAATAACTGCTTTATAGGTGACAGCTTGGAATCTGTGCTTATATTCTGAACCTGGTGAGAGTTGGAGCAGAGTGCATTGATTCCTGACTCTTTCTGGTTGGAGACTGAGTGTCTGTGTTTAACGTACCTGATTGGTCTGGTTGCTATTTGAGGCATCTACCAGAAAAAGGCTACAAACCTGGAGACCCTTGCATCATCTAAGACAAGACTGTGCATCACCAAACAGGCTGTGGCCTGCTTCTCTTCTTGGGATTGGTGCTAACATTTTGCTTCTGGTGAGAGAAGAAGCAAAGGAGTATTGTACCCCAAAAGAGTGAAGCTGTGCTGAGACCAGCATTAGTAGTAGCCTGGCAGTAACCATTCATGCGACTCCCCTCCTTTCATCATTCTTGACAAGCTAATTCTTTATTTTTTAGTAAGTACTGCTTGATTTCTTTCTAACATCAGAATATCTGCCTAAATACTTCATCCTTAAACTTTCAGGGTCTACATATTAGTTTCCCCTCAAGTATCTGGCAGTGCTCTGTACAGACTCAGACACCTATAGTGACATTTTTCCTGTACAAGGAATATATAAGGAAACAGCTCCAGTACTTACTAATAATGACCATCCCTCCTGGTATATCTAAAGGTCAGTTCCCTGTGCTTTCTCCTATTAACCTGGTGAACTTGGGCAATGTACAACTGCCTCATGTACACAGACAACCCTCTCCTCTTACCTCCCAACATTCAGACTTGTGAGAGATTCACTTATATATCCAAATTGGAAGCCATGCATTCTCAATCCAAGACTGGAATAGCTGGTCAAGAGGAGAAGGTTAACACCTGCACCACATCACATGCAACACATAGCCCTCCAGAACACCCACCATCATAGCTCTCACATAAAAACACAAACCATGCACCCACCTTCGCAGAGGCTCTCAATAGAAATCTACCCAAACAGCAGAGACTTCCAAGGCAGAAACATACTTGACTATCACAACACAGCACAAAGCACAAGACACATAGCTCACCTACACAGTGTGCCCCTCAACTTAAGCCCCTAAGGCAAAACAGTTTGCCCAATACACCAATCATAGGTGACTCAGTAGTGAGGCACACTGATGTCCCACTCACTAGGTTGAATAAGAAGAAGATAACAGTCAGCTGTCTATCAGGTGCCAGAATCCAAGACATAACACATGCATTCAGGTCACTCCACAACAAGTACAAGTATGACTCTGTCACTGTCTGTGTGGGTGTGAATGACCTGAGATGCACTTCCCTGGACTACATGAAAAGAGACATGGAGAAGCTTTCAGATTATGGGGCCCAGGCAGGTATGACACTAGCCCTGAGCAGCATCCTACCATCGCCCAGAATGATACCGCAGTACAAGCAGAAAATAATTAACTTCAACAAGTGGCTAAGTTTCTTGTGTCATTCTAAGGGGATCCACTATCGATCTGCTTGGGAAGACATGATTGACAGACCTCGATGCTTTGCCCAGAGATGGCCTGCATCTGTCACCCCTGGGTTTCCGGATACTGGCTAAGGCTCTTGTCACCCCTATAGTGAATTTTTTAGGTGATGTTCCAAAGACCAAATTACCAGCATAACAGCTATAAATAAATACAACCTGAGGGTCATGTGGCTCAAAGCTAGAAGTATAAATCTCAAGATGCACTTGCTCAAAGCACTCCTCAAAATGGAGAACATCGACATTTGTACTGTAATGGAGACCTGGTTTAAAGCAGCAGAAAGCACCCCTACACTACCAGGCTATAACTTATTCCACACCTTTCAGTCCCAGAACATGGACAGAAGTTCCAAAGGCAGTGGTGTCTCCATATTCATAAAGGATATGCACACCTCTAGACTAGTAGCTCAGCATAACGCATTGGAGATACTTCAGGTACAACTAACATTGGGTAAGATTTCAATTCAGGTCATAGCCTGCTATAGGTCCCCAACCATGTGCCAAGACTCTCACTCCATGTTCCTAAGCACCCTGGAAACTATTAGGATCCAACCCAACACTCTCATACTAGATGACTTCAACTACCCCTCCATCAACTGGGAAACCTACTCATGCACCAATACACTGGCCTAATGCTTCCTGGAATTCAACAATTCCAATGCCCTGGACAAGCTCATTATTACCCCCACTAGAGGAAGCAAGATCCTTGACCTGGTTATTACTAACATGGGCAACCATTGCTCTACACCAATAGTCAATTCCTCCCTGGTTAGATTCAACCACAAACTAATCACCATGGAAATCCACATTTCACCCAAATCCCCGCAAAGGTAACCACCATGAAAAACTTCTCCAAAGCTGACTTTGGGCTCCTAAAAACAGAAGTGGCTAACTTCACAGCACCCATGTCATTGGAAAATAGATGCATGACTGCTGAATCATACACCAATGCACTGCATGAACACGTACATAAATGCATGGAACTAGCCATACCCAACAGAAACAAGATGCTCTCCTCCAAAAAAAAGGAAGCCAATCTGGTGGTCCCCTGCCATTAATAGACTCTACAACAGAGGGAAGAAACTGTTGCAGAAAAAGGTAAAGTACCAAGACTGGAAAAAACTCCCTTATTAGTCTCAACAAAAAGTTGAGATCCCTCATCAAAATCTTTAAAGCCAGCTATGAAGGCAGAATTGTGGCAGACACTAAAAAAAAACACAAAACATTCTATAGTCATATCAAGAATCTCCACAGCAATACCCAGGTTTGCTGTGAGTTACTGCACAATGGTAACTCCTATACTGAGCCAACAGATATTGCCAACATACTGGCTCACAGATTCAGTGCCAACCTTACCCCTCTCTCCCCCCTAAAGGACCAATCACATTACCAGAGGAATGCCAGACACCCAGCATTACTGCAGCACAGGTAAAAGCTGCATTGTCCAATGCCAAGAATACAGCTTCCATAGGGCCCAACAATATCCCTGGATGTGTTCTACATGAACTACAAAGTGAACTGGCACCACATATGTATGGCTGTTCAATCACGGCCTCACCTCAGGCTTTGTCCCTACCGAATGTCGCACTGTTACAGTCATCCCTCGCCATAAAAGGGTCGTGACTACAGACCCTGGGAATTATCGCCTTATTAGCCTGACAAGTCTGATTTGTAAGGCTATGGAGTGCATCGTCATGGATCTAATTAACAAGGATATAGGGACTCTCCAAACTCTAGATCCCATGCAATTTGGTTTTGTGAAAGGTAGAACATGCCTGGTCAACCTGGTTGACTTCTTTGAGTCAGTCTCCAGAGCTGTGGATGAGGGCAAGGCAGTTCATACAGCCTACCTTGATCTGGCCAAACCTTTGATACCATTCTCCACTCAGGAATTATTGATAAACTCACCAAACTAGGCATCAACCCCTATATCACTAGGTGGGTTGCAAATTGGCTCACAGATAGAACCCACAGTGTAAGTAATGCACTCCAACTCAGACTGCCGACCAGTCACTAGTGGAGTCCCACAGGAATTGGTCCTGAGTCCTCTCCTGTTTGACATCTACTTCTCAGAAGTCCAACATGGAGGGACTCTGGCTGACCAAGTTCGCAGATGACTGCAAGGTGAAAGCCATTATTAACTCACCAAGTGATGCAGACATCCTACAGAAAGGCCTCACTGAGACCAGTGACTGGTGTCAAAACAATGAACTTAAGCTTAATGCCAAAAAATGCATCGTCATCCCCTTTGGAAAAAACTCAGTTCCCACTAATTACCACATTTATGGGAGCCCACTGAACACTGAAGGCATTATAAGAGATCTGGGGACACAGGTTGACAGCAACCTCTCCTTCGACCACCACATTGCCACTGTGGTCAGAAAGTCCTTCTATGTGGCACATCTCATTACCAAGGGTTTTGCATCCAGGAAGAAAGAAGTAATTCTCTCTCTTTACTGTTCCCTCATTAGGCCAATCATTGAGTATAATGCCCCATTTGGCATGTACCTCACTAGACACATGAAACAGCTGTAAAGGCCACAAAAGTACATCATGAAGATGATCCTAGGCCTTAAACACATGTCCTACATGGACAGGCCCAAAACTTTCTAGCTATTCTCTGTCTCATATCATCTACTAAGAGGCAATCTCTGCTTGACTTACAAAGCCATGTCTGACCCAACTCTGTTAGAAATGCTACATCTAACAAAATCTCAATCCCTCCACACCACATGCTCCAGAGACCTCAATCAACAGAGCATGCTGGAGAGACAAGTTCATAACCCAGAGACTGCCCATGCTCTGGAATAGACTTCCCATACATGTCAGGCAAAGCACCTCACTGGCCCTCTTCAACAGAAATCTTGATGAGTGGATGCGAAATAGAAAGTTCATCCTGGGGATCACTGCAGTGGCTCTACTTGATAGAGGCACTGGAAAGTAACAGGGGGCATGATGCCAGGACACTTCTATGGGCTAGGCTTGTAAAGGCTCCAGGGCTATTAGCCTAGTACACACCTATGAGCCTAAATAGTGGTCACTAAAGAAGGTGCTTGTACTCTCAATCAGCCACACAGTAAAGATTCAGAGTTTCATATCACAATAGTTTTTTTTGTTAGCTTAGTTAGTCAGGGAGAGCAGGCAAGGATGTCAGTGGAGGGGTATGGCAAAATGACTAGGAGCCAGTTGGCTGAGATATGCCAAGCCAAAGGACTGGGGCATGCCAACCTGACTAGAGCAGAAATGGTTGCAGCCTTAGTCACAGCTGCATCACAAACCAGTAACCAGGAGAACAACCAGAGTGGTTTTGGGGATGTACAACTCTCAGAATATGGACAGTTCATCCATCTGGAGTTAAAAGGACTTGAACTGAAGGCCATAAATTTGGAAATAGAATCAGCAGGAAGACTGAGATGCCTGTAGGCTGAAGGAACTGAGATGTCTAGTGGCCAACAAAAATGAGAACCTGAAAAGCGTGGCAGTTGAGGAGAATGAGAGGCAGAGGCAACACAAAAAGGAGATACTGACTCTTTGCCAGGGTCACAGAGGTAACGGGGAAGGGAATAACCAAACCCCAGAAGCAGCAAAGGTCAGTAAATTTCTTCTACAATTTACAGGGGGGGATAATTTTGATAGTTTCATTCATATGTTTGAAAGGGTATGTAAACAGTATAATGCTGACCAAGGGCTCTGGCTAGGGTTCCTGACCCCCATTTACTCGATGGTAAAGCTGTAACTGCTATATCTAAATTGTCTCATACTGATTGCTTAAATTATAATACAGTCAAAAATTGTTTGAATGTTTTAAGTTAATACCTAAGGCTTATAGAAAAAAGTTTTGTGAGCATAGACGCAAGGCAGATAAAAGTGTGTGTGAATATATTGCTGAGTAAGGCACTTATTTTCATAGATGGGTGAGTGGGTGTGAAGTCACCACTTTTGAAGGGCTGCCAGACCTTTTGGTGAAGGAACAAGCCCTTAGCAGTTTGCCTGAGGACATGAGAATCTGGTTAGTGGACAGAGAATGTAACACAGCAGATGAGTTGGGGAAAAAGGGAGACTTATACCTAGTAAGCAGGGCATCACTGCACAGGAAAGGGACACCCAGTGCTGCTCATGTGTTTAAGGGAACCCATGGTGGGCAGCCTAATCCACCCCAACACACCAACACAATCTGTCAGTAGCAGGGGAAGCCACTAGTTCTGGTACATGGCCAGGGCCAAGGGTTAAATGTTTTAAATGCAACCAGTGGGGCCATGTAGCATATAGATGTCCACTGAGGCAAGATGGGGAACAAAAGGTGGGAGAACCAGTAAGTGAGAATGACAGAAGGCCAGCAGTCAGTTCTCTGGAGACAACAACGGTACCAAACTACCACAACAGGTTATATCCTACCTTAGTAGATGGGAAACAGGCCACTGCTAAGAGAGCCACAGCCTCTGACCTAATCATTGTGAAGCCTGTAATGGTTAAAGAGGAGTACTACTTGTTCGGGCAGTCTATCCCTTTCAGAACTTTAGGGGGGACTCCATTCTGAATACCTTTGGCTAGGCTTCACCTTGGCTAGGAGGGTGGAAAAGGAAGCAAGCAAGTAGGTATATGTGAGGATATCCCTGCAGATGTCCTGATAGGGAATGATTTTGATAATGCAGTACCTTGTGTGGATGCAGTTACATGCAGGTCAGGTTTGGAGACAAGCATGTGGGTCTGATAGCCTGGGGGGAGCTAGACAGACCACACCCTTGATGCCAGGACTGGTAAGGTGGTTACTTCAGGGAGGGAGCTACCCTGTAGCAGTGAGACTGAATAACAGCCACAGCTGCTTGTGGGTACTGATGTTCCCTTGGAAAGAGTGACTGCAAGGACAGAGGTGAGTAGTAGTACCCAGGCTAACAGTGAGGCACCACTGTCAGAAGATACCAGACTTCCTGTAGAAGGGGAGCTGGGAAGGCTTACCAAGACAGAGTTGAGACAGGCTCAGCTGTCAGACTCTACATTACAAGGCCTGAGGGAAGAAGCCAGTAAAGCACCTAACTGTCAAGGAAAAGGGGAATCTTTATACTGGGACAAAGGGTTACTGTACAGAAAGTGGAACCATGAGGGAGGGCTAGAGGGTGAGAGAATACAGCAGTTGGTAGTGCCCAGAGCTAACCATCTGGTACTTCTAGCCATAGCCCATGACATTCCCTTTGCATGTCAAATCGGCATAAATTATACCAAGAGACGCATTATGCATAATGTTTATTGGCCTGGGATTTCCAGAGATGTAAGAGGGTACTGCAGGAACTGTGAGCAATGCCAAGAGGTAGGCAAGGCAGGGGACAAGGTGATATCTCCTTTGATGCCTTTGCCTGTGATTGAGGAGCCATTTCAGAGGGTAGCTATGGATATTGTGGGGCCTGTGAGTACCCCAAGATCCACAGGGAAGAAGTATATCCTAGTGGTAGCAGATTATGCTAGTAGATACCCTGAGGTGGTGGCCCTGTCCTCCATTCAGGCAAAAAAGCTGGCAAATGCTTTGTTAGAGATTTTCAGCATGGTAGGTTTCCCAAAAAAAGACTGACTGACAGTGGTGCCAATTTCATGTCAGACCTGCTGGTTTGTCTGTGGAAGCACTGTGGGGTGAAGCATCTAAAGACCACTCCCTACCATCCCTAGACTAATGGTCTGGTTGAGAGGTCAACCTCTACACTAAAGGCCATGCTATGGAAATTTGCAGACCAGTTTAACAGGGAGTGAGACAAACACTTGCCCCATCTGTTGTTTGCTTAGTTTTTTTACCCTTTGAGTTGCTGTATGGGCATAGGCTAATGGGACCTCTAGATCTGATTTGTGATAAGTGGGAGGCTGACTGTGAATCACACAAGGCGTCTGTTGTGGCATATGTCCTAAATCTCAGGACAAGGCTCAGGGAAATTATGGGTTTGGCCTAGGAGAACCTGGCAGAAGGCCACCAGCAGAAAAAGGTCTGGTATGACAGGAATGCTCAAGCTAGAGAGTATGCTGTAGGGCAGCAGGTTATGGATCTCATTCCTGTCAGATACAACAAGCTGCAGGCAGCTTGGGATGGACCCTTCAAAGTAGTAATGAAGGTCAGTGATATTATCTACATGGTCAAACCACTAGGCAGGAGGCAAGGGCATAAATTGTACCATGTTAACATGATGAAACATTACCGTGATAGAGAGGCCCTTGTAATAAGTATTTGCAGTACAAGGCAGGAAGAGTCTGAGGGGGATGCATGGCTGCAGGGAGCCAGCCAGCAAAATGCCAAATTACTATGGTGGAGCCCAAGGCTGCAAGCATATGATAGGACAGTGCAGTACTATACTGGGGTCAGCAATGCCAAGGCAGCTGGAATCTCAAGACAGGAAATGGGGTAAGGTATTCCCAGAGAGGATCAACCCTCTCAAGCAATGTCTCTCAAGGGTCACTTGATAAACTAGCTTGATTCTTTGAGGGAGAGAAATGTCACAAAAGAAGATACTGCTAGCCCAGCTAGCTGGAACTTTGTAGGTAATTATATGTCATTTGTGAATACTAACATGATTTATATGGAAGTGTAACAAAAGGAGATACGGCCAGCTCAGCTATCTTGAATTTTGTACATAATTATATGTCATTTGTGAATATCAACATGATTCATGTAAGATGCTTGTGTTACAACTGTATTAGAACAGTATGTTATATGTATATCAAACTGCTGGTACAGAAGTATTTGTTGAAAAGGTATTTTACAAAGTACTGAGCTTGAAGTTATATATTTTAACAGGGTGGTTAACTTGAAAAACTTCAGAAAAATTGTTGAAATTAAATTACTTTAAGGCTGGGCCATTAAAGAATATGCTGTCTTTCAGTTTCAGTGCAACAGCAAACATAATGTTTGTACTACAAACATTTTTTGTATTGTCTTTAAATGTGGAGGAATGTAAATTATTTTACAAGTTCCACCATTTGCCAAAAGATCTGAGGTCTATATATTTTCACAGGTAGGTGCTAAATGCTATCAGCTGGCAGCGGTTGTTGTTTTGAGCCTGGGAACTGAAGTCAGGTGACAAGAAATTATGTCATTCTGCAAGCTATCTCAGCAATAATATTTGAGATATTAATTTAACGACTCTCTGAGAGAGACTGAGCATTCTGTATTCTTCTTTGAGCTGACAACATCAGCTGGAAGACCAACTCACCACATCTGCCTTGCTTGCTCTGTAAGTAAGTTAACTAGGATATAGTAATTCTCTAGATGTAGTCAAGAAGGGTCTATATTGAATCAGTGAATGCTTAAAAAAGCAAACACTGATTCATCGACCCTATTTCAGCGAACACTGAAAATCCCGAACACCCAGAACAGCAAATTTTTTCTCAGGGAAAAAAATCGCTAGGCCGGTTTCGGGAGTTTGCTGTTTCCTCCACTGTGGTGCAATCTCAGAGTTGGTATATTTAAGTAGGGGGGGTGTGGGCATTAAGTATGGTTTTAAGTTGTTTTTTTTTTTTTTTTTTTTTTTTTTTTTGTGGAACAGCAATTTTTTTCCCTGGGGAAAAAAATCGCTATTCCTAATGTTCGGCATTTTCAACGTTCGCTGAACTAGGGTCAATAAATAAGCGTCCGCTTATTTAATATAGCAAAGCTTAATTTAGAAGTTTTTCTTTATTTAAGACTGTCCTGCAATGCTGTTTTAAATATTTCCTGTGATTCTGAATTCTGATGTTGCTGTGATTTTATATATATATATATATATATATATATATATATATATATATATATATATATATATATATATATATATATATATATATACAGAATATTTTCTTATTCTTTTATTAATTATTATTAAATATATTTAAACCTTTCATTGTGGCTGATGTTTGTGAGACATATTTAAGTTCTGAAAGTATTTGTAAATCTATCTGGGGACACTGTGGGCCACTCCTAATAGCCTTACTCTTGGTCAAACTACCATTTGTATTGAAAGTAACATTACACAGTAAGATTGGACACCCTTTTTTAAGGGCATTAAAGTATCTGATAAAGAGTTGGCTGGTGGCAATAATAACTACCTTATAGTCTTGTCAGAAGGAGGCATAGCTAGTAAACCTGTGCCAGCCTTTCTCAGAGGTGTGTGTGTGTGTGTGTGTGTGTGTGTGTGTGTGTGTGTGTGTGTGTGTGTGTGCAACTTAAACCTCAAAAAGTGTGGGTGTGGGTCAGCTACTTGGGCAGGGACACAAGGCAGTGGTTGGACAGAGAGAGTGCTGGAAGTCTTGGCTTGGCCACTCAGCTGAGATCTCAATTCTATAGTTGTGCCAGTGGGGGTCTTATTGGGGATCTGGAGAAAAAGGGACAAACCAGTCCTGGACTGACTGTGGTTTCTGTGTGCAATTAAGAGAAATTTCACTTGATGCAGAGAGCTGCATCTGGAAATAGTGTGTGTGTACCTGTCATCCTCCCAATGTATGTCCCCATTGGTGCTAGTGGTGAGGATTGAGGCTCCTTGGTTACTGGTCCAGTGGTGGGGCATCACAGGTTGATATACATATGTACAAGGTCTAAAAAAGTAGTAAGAAAGGCAAGGACAAATCAAGAGAAAGATATAGAAGGAGGGATTATTTAGATACATAAAGGAAAGAAGGAATGCCAAGACAGGGCTGCAGAAATTGATAAAGGAGATGAAGGATATAATCGTAGTAGGGAAATGCAGAGATTTCTCAATGAATTATTCACTTCTATCTACACAAAAGGAATAAAGGTGGAGCACTGGGTTGTAAAGGGACAAGCGAAGAGGGAGGACTTCTGACAGACAATGCAAACTGAGGAACATTTTAAGAAGAAAATGCAAGGAGTTAAGGAAATACAAGGTACAAGGTCTTTGCAGTATACCTCTCCCCCAACATCTCACAAAAAAATAGTGCGTGTACTTAGAGATCACCTAACACAATTCTTACCAGCAGAGAGGGCCTGTAGGGCTAGAGAGAGGATATGGTGATGTCATCTGACAAAAGGGGATGTGGAATCCTTGAAGTGACCTTAAAGTTTAAAATCTCATAATCCTGATCTATGTACCAGGGAAAGTCATGGATAAGATACTATGAGAAAGGTTGTATGGTTTCCTGCAGACCAGTAAACTACAAGGTTACTATCAACACAGATGTATAGGAAACACCTTATGAGTGTTTAGTCTAATCCGTTTTTTACAAATAGGTTATGATGGAAACTAAAAAAGAAACCAAGCTGATGTTGTATGTGATAGCCTCAGTTAAGTTTTTGACTGAGAGCTGAGTGGTATACAAACTGAATGAACCTGGAGTAGGAGCAAAGGTTAATAAATTGTCAGAAAGGTGACCGTGTAGCAGGAAAACAACCATTAGTAGTCAGGATGCTATCAATATAAAGCAAAGTAATTAATGGGGTTCCAGTAGGGCTGATCTTCTTTGTGTCAGACATCATGAGGTTCACTGACTGCAAGAACAGCCTATCTGGGTATGACAGAAACATAGAAACATGGAAAGATACTAAGCCAATGGCCTGAGGGCCTTTTTGCACCTAGCCAAGCAGAATTCCCCAGTACTACTTGTTTCCTTTTGTAGATAGGAAATAGGCAAATTACAATTTTGTAGCACATCCAGCATTCTCTGTCTAGAATAGACATAGGAGTCACCCAAGGGATACATTTGCAGTTTCCTTCTATTTGTCCAGATTGTGTTTAAATTGGGTCAGGCAAGTACTTTGTTCCATGTGGATGGGAAGCCTGTTCCAGAGCAGTGGAAGCCTCTGTGAGATATATCTGTTTTTCCAGCATTTCCTGTTCACTTTGTTGGAAAAGATACAATTCGTAGAGCATGTGTTTCTTATACTATTGTTTTTGCAGATGTGGAGTAGGTTCACCAGTACAGGTCTTAAAGGTTAGCAGAGGCAAGCCCTTAGCAGTCTATAGGAGACTGAGAATCAGGAAAGTGATCTAAGGTAGTCTTTATTATTCATGTGCTGGACTCCTTGGATTATTTTGGTAAAGAAATTCTGTTGGTGTTCGAGTTAAAGCATGTGCCTTTGCAGGTACATGCCAAAGGGGGTACGTAATGAAAATGAGGGCCAAGTACAGCAGGACAATAGCCTTCCAAGACCTGAATGTAATGCCCTTACTTGTAAGTTGTGTTATATAAAAAGACTTCCTAGCTGTAGTGAACAAAAGCCAGATGACTATCCACATAAGTCCCCATATCCCCAACTACCATTTCTACC
>NC_056750.1:243173352-243195852 GCF_019279795.1 Protopterus annectens
TGTCCTGTTAAAGTTACATACTGACAGTACTGTCATGTTGTACACTTGTTTTATTATTTTTATTTCCAAATGCAAAAGGTTTTAACCCAAGGGCTTGGACACATCAGACACTTCTGGTCATCTGCAATATTTTCAGATATTAGGCTAATTGTTAAGTTTAAGAAATTATTGATACCAATATAATAAAAAAAAAAACATGCATATCATGATATGGGATGGTTTAAGTGAAGGCTTGATAGGTAAGCTGTAGTACATTTTTAGCAGTGATTTGCATAAAATGAATTAACATTTTAATATTGCCAAGACCAGCTATCAGTTACAATATATAGTAGCTAAATGTTAATTCGATATAAAGATATAGGGTCAGATTCATTAACACCTACACTAAGTATAAGTGATATGTATTCAAGAACACCTCAACCACATTTTTTGTGCTTTCTAGTCACTCTGAAAGATTACACTAAGTGTACATGTAGTCTACACTTTGTGGTAACCTTTATGAATCTCTGTTGATATTTAAAGCTGCAGGAAAATCAGCAGGAAAACTAAAATTAGGAGGAAGAAGGTGTGAGTTATGCCTGTTCTGTCTGTTCATTCAGAACAGTGTACACTAAGTGTAGAAGTTATTGAATCCCGGGGATAAATTAAACACTGCTCAGGACAATATTCAATGAAACTAGAACTGCTGAGGTAGCATGATATAATATTAAAGCATAACTATTTTCTGTTCACTGGGCCATAAAATTTGAATTTCTGGTATTAAAGATTTGATAAGAATGAATGAAAGAAAATATTTTGGCTATAAGATATCCTATTACCAATTTAAAATCAAACATAAGACACATTTTGACAAATGCAACTGAAATTGATATGAAATAGTTGAGAATATACTGGTTTTAACAAATTAATATATAGAAAGTTGTGTTCTCTCAAAGTTACTTCAATAAGATACAAAATAAAATGTGGGTCTTCTCAAATTGCATTCTGTAAATCTGTTAAAAATTCCATAAGGACTCAAGCTTCTAATCCCGGTAGCCTGCCTGCTGAACATTTTCAAACAATAGCCAATCACATTTCTATATACATGAGCAGTTTATATAACAGGCTTTATCTAACTTTCTTTAAATATTTTTGCCCACGGATAATGTGTAAGAAAAATAACAATATATTTTATTCGGCATGTTACAGACCTGTACATTATTGACTTGCAGTTCTAAGTTATTCATATGAATATGTTTTGACGCAAGTTATTTTTGCTATTACTAGGAAAGATTCAAATGAGTTTGTATTAGGAAGATAAGCTCAAGAATGCATTCAAAACATATATATATATATATATATATATATATATATATATATATATATATATATATATATATATATATATATATATATATATAATATAGTTATTCTAGGTTATGTTTACATTCAGGTTCATCAACATCCCAAAACAACACCACAGTATGTTGAAAATGACAACGTCAACCTTTTAATATGCACATGCCAAGAAACAACCTTGGTGCGCACAAAACTGAAAACAACAAAGAACATTAAAAACTATCCCCAGGATTTAATAAACTCCATGGATGAATAGCGTTATTCCTACATGGAGTGAATGGTGTCCTCTCGGTAGCACGCCTTGCATATTAATGAAGGCATGCTACTGACACGGAGCCATGTACATGGATACTGAATAAGGGCTAGGGCGTGTGTTACAGTGCTCGCAGATCTGTAACATGCCCCCTGCACTGTCAAAGTGCCGTCCTGCACTTTACAATGAAGAATGCGTCCTCAGACACTTAAATGATAAATGGGAAGTGAATGTTAAGCAGGGGGTACGTTGCAGATACTGTAACTTACCCCCTGCATTGTGAAAGTGCCGTACGGCACTTTACTATAAAAAAGTGTCCTCGGATACATACCTTTCAACCTCTTAGAGCAAGAAGTCTGGACAAAGCCATTAGTAAAAGTGGGGCAAAAGCCGCAAAATAGGGACAGTTTTTAAATATTGCTCTTATAAACTTAGAAAGTTGATAGAATGGCAGGCTTTGCATTAGCGTGGATTGTCTGAAAAGTATCACTAGTTTCTAACTACAGTCTGTCTTGATTTGATCAGTAATTTGCTAGAATTTTATGAAAAACAGACCAAAAATATGAGGCACAAATGTGGACATTGTGCGTAAATCTGTACAGTTGAGAGGCTGACCTAAAAATAAAGTAATATCATGTAGGGGGTGTGTTACAGTACCCGTAACACACCCCCTGGATTGTAAAGGAGCCATATGGCATTAAAACAATAAAGAAAGTGTCCTCACACACTTATTTCATAATTGAAGTGTGATGTTTCGCGTAAAATTAATTTATTATTTTTTATTTCATTGATTTAAAGTTTAAGTGCAGCTGACCAGGAACATTAGGGGAAAAAAGATATCACGGCCAAGTTTCAAACCCTGGGCCTTATGCACTAGAGTCAGAGCAAAGCATCACTACACCAAACCAGCTACGAGAAAAAGCAATGCTTTTGTAAAGATATCATGCATTACAGTCATTTAACATTAGGGAAAAATATCACTGGCAAGTCTCAAACTCAGGACCTTATGCACTAGAGTTAGAGCAACACACTACTAAGTCAAACCAGCTATGGGAAATTAGTAATGGTTTTGTAAAAAAATCATGCATTACAGTCATTTAACATTAGGGGAAGAAAATAGATATCACTGCCAAGTCTTGAACCCATGATGCTTTGCACTATAGTCAGAGCAGCTATATGAATTAGTAATGGTTTTGTAAAGATATCATGGATTACAGTCATTTAACATTAGGGGAAAAATTGCTGCAAAGTTTCAAACTCAGGGCCTTATGCACTAGAGTCAGAGCAATGCAGCACTAAGCCAACCCAGCTCTGGGAAATTAGTAATGCTTTTGTAAAGATACCATGTATTACAGTCATTTAACAAGAAAAAAAGACAAACATGCAAATTATTGAACCCAGGACCTTCTGAATTAGAGTCACAGCAACACACCACTACAACAAATCAGCTCTGGGGAATTGTTGCTGCATTTTTAAAGATATCAGGCACTACAGGGATGTGACTTTAGGGGGGAAAAAAAGACATCACTGCCAATTTATGAACTACAGTCAGAGCAACATACCAGTATGCCAACTGACATCTGGAGTATAGCAACCATTTTTAGAAACATATCCTGACTGCCAGTCATACAGTACTCCTATATACAGTGGCACAAATCACAGTGTACTTGGGCCTCTGACACAGACAGAGAGCCAGTACACAGATAAAAAAAATGCTGCTGGATGCATGGGAGGCCTACAATATCAGGGAGAGCTGACAACTACACAGACTATTGCTGAATATCCACAGTTGTGCCCCCTATTTATGGCAGGGTCCTCATAAAACCTACCCTGTGTTCCCACATACTGGCAAGGCAGTTCAGATTGGAGTTACAAAACCATGACATACAGCTCTGTGTCAATGTCATACCCATCAGAACACACATGTCCATGCTAATCCTGTGTTACACACTGTATGCATACACATATGTCTTACAAATATACATGCCAGAATAATGGCTCAGTAGCTCTGTCTGTAACATTTCTAGCATCTGTCACATCTAGACACCCACAGCCCTGGTACACAGCCCAGTCTGTGGCATGATAACTGCATGCATGTCAATACAACATAGGAATAATTGAGCCCTGCAATGTCCTGCAAAACTGGTTGCTCCTACCACAGTCACTGACATCCACAGTAGCACTTTTAAGGCCTGCAGGGTGGGACACATCTCACAATTATGAATATGTATGGTAAATGTTGACTACCACTCTCTGGATGGCAGTATTACTTAACATATGTACCACAGGCACATGCCTTACCTGGACTGTTGCAGCTACCCTCATCCAGGCTATGCTGTGACACAACAGCTGACACAACACTGTCACTGACAGTAACAGCTTGCTGTCCCCCAATTTCTTCACAATTCCTAGTATCACCAGCCCAGACTGCAGAAGCTGTGGCCTGCTACATATGCAGCGAAATATCCAGCTACCTGCTATAGACCTAACCTTGCTCCCAAACACCTAGAGCAGGGCAACCACGCAACAGCCAAACAAAGGGTTGGGAGGATGTTGAGGTTTTAAGGGACATGTGTCATAGTCTCCCCCTACAAACATACACAGCTGCTAGACCAGCATCAACTGTACAACATGCACAGTCAGCTAGAAAAGGATGTATGACACTCACATCTGCCTGTCTCCTCACTCACCCCAACACACATTTACACAGTACACTGCTACAGAATTTGAAAGTCTGTTAACAATGGCCAGACATAGCATGCAAAAGTGTGGATATAATACATCCATCCAAACAGTGGGCAGCATTTCCACCTACCCCCTGTGATGCTGTAGCTCCCACACCGCACTAATGTCCTCCTCACAGTCCAGGTAAAGGGGCAAGGCCCACATGAAGGCCTTAATTATACCATTGTGTTGCCATTCCGTTTGGCTAATTGAAAGGCAACCTAGCTGTTCTGTGTAAAATTACCAAGTGGGAGACACAGACTGGTGCACAGGCCATCACCTGTTCATGAGCATTACCTACAAAAGGCAAGCTGCTGCCTATGGTAAACAGGTCTGATACCTTCTTCATGAAGACAGACTGCAATTCTTTACAACATTACAAGTGGATTTCTTCTGACAGGACTACTGCACTATAGCAGGTATGTCATACCATTAAGCATGTAATGGAATGCAGATGGGGGATGCAGTCATGAGAAGTAGGAATTTAAACGGTAGTAACACTGGCAGCCCAGCTAACTGGTATTTTCTAAATAATCATATGTGATTGGTGAAAATTAGTGTGACTCATATGCTTGTCTTACAAATCTAAGAGATGATATGTTATGTGGATATTAAACTACTGGTGCAGAAGTGTGTGTTGAACAGTATGTTATATACTGAGCTCATACCTCTCAACTGTCCAGATATTTGCAGAATGTGCATGTTTGTCTCATATCTTTAGTGAGTTTCTCATAAATTTGTGTTTTCCTGACAAATCACTGGCAAGTCCTTAAAAACTGAAGTCATAAAACAACAGCAGACATTTGAATGTCAGATGTCATATCCTTCAGAAAAGTAATTCTATCATATTTCTAAGTTTGTAAGAGCAATATTTGAAAAGTGTCACTATTTCTGGCCCTTTGTCACACCTTTATTTGTGCCTTTGTCCACATGTCTTGCTCTAAGAGGTTGAGATGTATGACTGAGCTTCAAGAATGTAACCGCAGTGTACCATACTTGAAACTTGTATGTATTAATAGTAGCAG
Organism: Protopterus annectens; assembly: GCF_019279795.1. Taxonomy (NCBI): domain Eukaryota; kingdom Metazoa; phylum Chordata; order Ceratodontiformes; family Protopteridae; genus Protopterus; species Protopterus annectens. The sequence goes on from NC_056750.1 coordinate 243,178,693, forward strand.
GTGGAAGCTTCAAACATAATGAGCTGACTTGCAAAACATCAAGAAAATAAGCTGTAGTTGTTTTATAAATGTGTTATCTTAGTTTCAGTGCAACAAGCAGACATAAATGTCTACAGCTAGAGGTTCTTGTATTGTCTTGAAACATAAAGAATCACTAGTTTGAAAATGCAAAAGTTTTAACTGTGTTATGAATTCCATGTGTACACAAACATTTGAGAAATGTGTACTTCTGATGCAGAGATGTTAAAATGTATGTTACTTGCTGTTAGCCTGGGAACTGAAGGCAGGTTACAAAGAGTGATGTAATCTGAGCTAACCCAGCAGTAAGGTTGATTATTAATGTCAGACCTGTCTCAGAGAATGACCTTTGCAGTTTTTATGTGTCTGTATCTGACAACATCCACCCATTTGCATTTGCCTTGCTAACAGTAAGGAAATAAGAAAAAGTGATTTAGTGTACATATATGGGACTACAGTAAAGATTACTTTCAATTGTTTCTGTATTTATTTGAGAGTGTCATGCAATGTTGTCTAAAATATTTCCTGTGATTTTGAACTCTGCAGTTACTTTATTGATTGCGTATTGTCTTGCTCCTTTATTAGTTATTATTAATACATTATTAAATATAGTGAAACCTTGAAATTGTGGCTGGTCTGTTTAGAGATAAGTATGCTCTTAGAATACTTGCATATGTATTTGGTGACACTGTATAGCCCACTGCAATAGCTTTATCTTGGTCACACTAACCATTTGGATAATAGGCTCATCACACAGTATGATTCATCACTCTTTGGTAAGGGCCTTACAGTAGCTGATAAAGAGTTGGATTGTGGCAGTCATAACTACCTTTTAGTCTGGGCAGATGGGGAAATAGCTAGTAAACCTGTGCCAGCCTTTCCTAGGAGTGTCTGTGTGCTTGATTTATAAAGCAAATCCAAAGTGTGTGTGTCAGCTACTTGGGCAGGGACACAAAGCCCTGGTCAGACAGAGAGGTTGATGGAGGCTTTGCCTTGATAGCTCTGCTGAGATGTTAACTATATAGCTGTGCCATTAGAGAGTCTTACTAGGGATCTGGAGAGAGAGGGAGAAACCAGGCCCAGACTGACTGTGATCTTTGTGTGCTCTGAATGGTAATTGTACTTTACTGTATGTCTACTTGTCATCTTCCCATTGTATGCATCCCTCACTGGTGCTAGTGGTGAGGATTGAGGCCCCTTGATTATTGAGCCAGTGCATATGTCACACTGACAGTACATACTGGTGTATAAGCTGGCAGATCACATCATGTACTGTCATTGAGCCCCTCCTAGTCTGTCAGTGCCATACAGGATTATTTCACAGATTGTCCAGGTCTCCCTGACCATTCCTGACGTACTCTGGCTATGTCACTGTGTACTCCACATCTGCATCTGATTGCCTGACACCTATGGCTAGTATACCTGGTGGGCTCCTGCAGCAGGATAGCAGGGTATAGGTAGTAGTAGTGGGGGATGCTGGCTGTGGCTCAGCAGCATTCCATACATACTAAGCATACAACGTAAGGGAATGGATACAGTAACAGAAATCAATGTACCATTAGTGTGTCCCCAGGGGTCAGGCATGTCACAGACACATTCTTCAAACTCTGTGGACAACCATCAGATATTGTTGAAGTGGTGTGCGGAAATACACATTTGTCTGGCAGGGGGGGGTCTACAACTATCAGGCACATGTACCCATTTTGCAAACATCTGGGTACTGCAGATGTCAGACACCTATGAGGAGGTCACCCTACACCACATATGCACTGTTGTCTGTTATTGTGTACCACAGATGTTCCTGGAATGTCCATATGCACCTGTAGTAGCACTTACCTATTTATCGGATGTAGGCTGGATGACATGGTACTGTAATGTTGCCCATAGGAAACACCCAGCAGTCAATGGCAGTGATGTGTGTGGACACATAACAACACAATCTGTCACAGCAGTCAGGCCATTTCTGGTAGTCCTGGTACCATCTCAGTTTACTAGGCTATGAGCTACCAGTTGAAATCCCAATGGTGTATGTGCTGTTAACCATCCATTTCACCAGGTCACACATGCAAAGGTTTAGGTAGCTACCCTGCCTGATGTGGACAGGGTGCCCATTCCACTGCAGGGTGAATGTGTACATGTGAGCTGCCAACAAGGCCAGTCCAGGTCACTCACCAGGTTGAGGGTGAGGGTGTGTGTGTGTGTGTGTGTGTGTGTGTGTGTGTGTGTGTGTGTGTGTCTATTACTACAGTGGAGCATGACTTGCACTTGTGCAGAAGTCCCAGCAATGTGGAGTCCGTGATCGCCTTGCATGCCATAGTGAGGTCACTCCTGAGGAGTAGGTATGACACCGGTAGAGGGTTGGCCTTATAGCCTATAGGTGTATGGTAGATGTTTAATGGCCTGGTATTCCCTGGTGGGGAACCTCTGTGATATCCCCAGCTGCTGCATGTGCTGTTTGATGTGAATGATGAATGAAGGATTATGCACATTAATGGTCCTCATTGGGGGGAACATAAAACATCAGGATCGGGGGCAATGCATGTTGCAATGCCAGTATGTTCACAATACCCACATACATATTGTACTGATAGATGGCAGGGGTATGATGTGGGTGTTAGCGGTGGATAGTGCTTACAAAACTGGATGTATAGGGTCTGTACATAATGGTGGCCAATGTATGCCATCCTGTGATGTGTTCTCCTGTTCATGTCTTTCAGGTGGGATGTACCGCAGATGAAAACCCCCATTCTCAAAAGCCAAGATTGTGGCAATCATTGATGCCCTCAGACTCAATCACAAGGTACTGTTGGGAAAGAGATGGCAAAACCTGCAGGAACATACTGCCCTGTGGGTAGAATTGATAGAGACAGTCAACAATGAGCTATGAACAGGTCCGACACAGTGCCACAGACCTGATACACAATGTATGGCAAAGGGCTACAGCTGTGGCTAGGAACTGTGCTGGCCCAGGTGGAGGGCCTGCTACTCAAGCACCACTCACAGCCACTGAGGAGTTCCTCACAAACCTTGGTGCAGCCACCACCTCCCAGGAAACCATCACTACATATGTCATGGAGGTGAGTGGCACAGAGTCAACAGCTGAGGAGCTTCCAGGTAAAGCCCCAGTGGACATCACGTCAATACTGTAGCATTCATAGTGGCAGACTTTGCATACCTGGATGCATATGTCAGGTCAAACTGTATTTGTGGGTGGGGTTTTGTAATGCACATAAGTGCACACCTATTGTGAATGTCAGCAATTTGGGTAGTATCACAGCTTGTACTGTACATGTTCATAAATGCACATATTATCCTGTGCCAATGCCATATGTGTCTGTGCTGAAAATACCTCTCCTCTACAACTACATAGATCCCTCTGGTGTGGCTGGGGAACAGCAACCTTAAGCCGGTGAGTGTGAAACTATCTTGTTGTGGCTCACGAATACCCTAGGCATGTTAAGGGCAGCCAGTTTTCCATGCACACAACTGTTAGGCTTAGCCATATTGCAATAAGTGCACGTTCACTTGTGGTGGGGTTCACTGCAGTGCATCACAGTGGTCATCACAGGAGCCTATTCACAGGAGCTTTAACATATTGGCACATACTTTTGTATAGGTGTAGCCACTGTGCTATAAAGGGGTACATTAATATTGTGTACATGGGTGCACTGTGTGTTAGGTGAAGGACCATCACATACTCCCACTCCTCACATATCTCATAGGTGTATGTAGTAGCAACATTAACTGGACATAGCTGCACTGGATGTTTTTGAGGGCCTGTCCAAAGTGTGCCTGTTGTGGTCTGATTGTCTGTCGTGCATGTCATCATTCAGAAAGTGTGGTCTGTATAATGCCTTTGTGCCACCTCACGTGTGTGTGTGTGTGTGTGTGTGTGTGTGTGTGTGTGTGTGTGTGTGTGTGTGTGTGTGTGTATAGATCAGGAAACATTAAAGTGCAGGTAGTAATTTACAAATGTTGTCTTCCTCTCACAGGTGAACATGGGGGCTGGGGTCTCTCCCCCTAACAACCTGATGTCAGTGTCTTATCGGACTCTAATGATGATGGTTGTCATAGTAAGGCATATGTGGGATTGTTGGGGGATGAATCTGTACCACTGGTTGACATCCCACTTCCACCCACAATGTCACCGCACACGGTCAGTATTCCCACACATATGCAGTCCCCAGCAGCGAAAGATATTGGACACTCGGAGGTTGGTGGCATCAAACAGGCTTGTGTGGTGACTATGGCATCTATGACTGTAGACACTAGCTACAGCTAGAGAGCTGGTGAAGTCCCACAAAGGCAGATTGACAGGGGTACTTGAAGGAGGACTGCTGCCCATCCAGCCTCTGTCAGAGGTGTCACAGCAGGTGTTAGCCAACGCATGTTTCAGTCCATCATGGAGGCACAGGCATATTGTGAATGGTACACCAGACAGATGCTCAGGGTCATGGATGCAATACTTCCTGCCATGCATGATGACCTCCATGGCATTGGCGATGCCCTATGTCATTTTGCTGATGTCGTGGATAGACGGTGGGTTGAGACATTGTCAATGCTCAACCATGCAATGTCTGTGCTTGAACATGTGGTGGGAGTAGGGCATTGGACATGTGGATGTAGGTCAGCATTACATCAGCTGAGAGCCCATGTGACCATGAACATTCACATTCCAGTGGTGGCAGTACCACCAGTACTACTGAAGGGAGGGTGCTGTCCACAACACAATGTAGCAGGCCATGGACATGTGGTCCTGGCCATTCCTGTGAGGGACATGAGTACAGAAGACAGCAGTCACTGTCAGGAAGTAGTACCGCATCTGGTCTTTGGCCTGGTGATGCCAGTGACACTCCTGGCAGAACCAGTTCCAGTGTCCTTGGCCAGAGACAGCAAACTGTACATCCTGCCATGTACAATCCTCAACTGTTCAACATATCCTCATGTAGGGCTAGCACATGGCTTGACTGTGTGTATCCACACACTCACACATCACTCTCACACACAGTTCCTCTCCATAGCCCAGCTGACCACCACTCCTCCAGACGTACACACACACACACACACACACACACACACACACACACACACACACACGATGTCAACTGTATGGCCCAGCCTAGGCCATTGGCAACCCCACACCACACCCTGTGCATGTAATGATACCTGTGCTACATTCCTGTTATCCATACCATCAAAGCAGGGACATGCAATGCCAGTGTAGTGTAGTGTAGTAATGTTATGCCATGTAAGGTGCTGTCTGCTGGCAATTGTCATGGGTACATATTGAAGTGTATTCACCTTTCTGCCATGATGCATTATTGCTGTTAGTACTCCTGACTGTTGTCTCACAGACCTTATTCTGTTTCCGCTCCAGATGTCTGTGTGTGTACAGCCTGGAGAGCTGCTGACATTACCAAAGCAGAGTATGGTGGAGTGGAAACACAGTGATCTTTTCATCGCCAAGGTACGGCTGTATATGTACAGGTTTACCTAGGTCTGTATGCATGCAACAGTGTGTGAGGGACAATGGGAGCAGACAGTGTAACCTTGCATGCATACCCCTTGACACAGCCAGCTAGACTTCATGCATGTCACCTGGGTGTTCAGTAGGACCACAGGTTTATAGATACATAAGAGGTTACTAGAGTACTTCCCCTGGGTCCCTCACAAACCTAGTCATTACTTTATCCCCAACAGAATCATCAGTCAACACCTGTTGCCCCTGCCATTGCTGGACACAGGTTGAACCCCAGGACAGATTTTTTTTTTCCCATCCACTTAACCTTGATGCAGTTGATGAGGGCATGCATGGTACTGAGTTTGACATGTTTGGGGAGTGTAGTCCTGACACAGGGTAGCCTCTGGGAGCCAAACCTGATTCTCCAGCATGTGTTTTTGCTATCTCATATGCGAATCAGGCCTCTTGTGCCGGAAATGCACACAGAGTTATACTCTCATACATGGGGCAGCTATTGAAGGGCTGAGCACAACATTGCCATCTAGGCATGCCACAGACACCTGTGGACAACCTGACTGGTAAGCAGTGAGGCAGTACTGATGGGTGTTCGCATAGACTTTACAGTTTCTGCAGATGTCTGCATAGGTGCATAGCAGAGCAGCCATGCTGCTAATGTACTGCTGTACTGACTGAGGACAATTCAAATGTAATGTCCATCTTTTGTCTGGATGAGGTCCCTTTACCTGTGTGGTGAACCACATACAAGCAATTCCTGACCACTGCCAGTACTTGTTGCCTGAATGCAACATTGCTGCCATCCTGAATACCCAGGTCTGTCATCGCAGTCTGCGTGTTTATGGGGTTGGTGCTGATGTGGGAAATACTGAGGACATGTCCTTGCTGTATAGCATGTTGACACTGTTGTTGGCATTCAGCTTGAGGCCAAGACCTTGACACCATTCCATACTCACTGTATGGCCCATTGCAGTGTGTGAACAGCAGTTTGTGGCTCACTGACAGACTGCACAATACTTACAGTTGACACAGCCTTAGGCTGTACCTAAGTATATGGGTGGTGGCAGCATTCATGCCTATATACATGTGGGTAATTGGGGGCAGCAGGTAGTCACAGGGCCTTTACATGTCTACATATTGTACACACATAGGCAACAGATTCTGGTTGCCACCTTATCAAATGTAGACTGTGGGACACGTCTTGTAGTAACATGACAGGTGGCAGGACATACCATACCCATGGCAAGTGGAACACACAGGACTTCCTTTTGTTTGCTACTATGACACCTTATTTGTGTGACATTACCTTAGCTTATGCTATCTGTCATAACATTATGATGCTTCTGATGTGCAATAACTGCTCAATGCAATTAGTAGATAACGGTATGAAATGTTTGTTGTCCTACACTCTCGGGACCTCTTTATTGTTTCAGTTGTTGTCACAGGTCACAATTTGTCAAGCATGGACCGCAACCTGCAAAGTGGTACAGATGGTGGCCATATCTGTGACCTCTACATATGTCGGCAGATTGTCCTGATGTCTGACACATATTTTACTTCCATTTGTCATAACATTGTGGTTTTCTGGCAAAATTGTTGGAAAATCATAACAGACTAACATTACAGATTAATGACAGATATTGTCATGTAACAACATATACCCTTTGGAAAGTGCATTAAAATGCACAACCTGTTCTGGTATCTACTCTCCATTCATGACACAGCAATATGTGAAGATTGTGCTCAGTGTTTGGTCTTTGCCCCACTTTTCCATATGGCTTTAACCAGCTGCCTTTCTGTGAGGGGGTTGAGAGGTATGTTGGTTTCCGTAACACAGTTAGACTGCTGCAAGGGGATATACATATACACACACACACACACACACACACACACACACACACACACACACACACACTCTCACACACACACACACACACACACACACACACACACACACACACACACACACACACACACACACACACACACACACACACACACACACACACTCGCGCACACACACACACACGCATTCTCTCTATGACTCTCTCTCTGTCTGTGTCTCCCTCTCTATCTGTCTCTGTCTGTCTCTCTCTCTCCCCCCGTCTCTGCCTGTGTATGATTTATATATTTGTATATGTTGCCCATACATATGTATGTTTATCACACTCAACAGATGCAGATATATCACATATGGGCCACCTACAGATAGCTGAGGGTAATCCTGTGTGATGGGGGTGGGGAAAGACAGTTAATGTGTACATAGCTGTCTCTATGCAAAGACATATTTGCACAATACAGTTGTATAGTCTGATGTGGGTTTAGACATGTGCTGTAATTCTCTAAATATATACACAATACAGTTGTATAGTCCGATATGGGTTCAGACATGGGCTGTAATTCTCTAAATATATGCACAATACAGTTGTATAGTCTGATGTGGGTTTAGACATGGGTTGTAATTCTCTAAGTATAGGAGCATGCTCAGTATGACCTATAGTAAGAGTGGCAGTCCATTCCAGAGGTAGCTGTACTCTGGTCCAGGGTTTTGTGTGCTACAGCCAATTGGCTGATGAAGCTATGTAAACAGTCCAGCACCTCAGTGATATACTGGCTGGCAATCTCCTGGTTGTGTGGTATCCTTATTAACAGATAAAGTTATATCCTGGTGTAGGTACAGAGTGCATTGGACTGAGAAGAGTTTTTTCATGATATGTGTGGTATATTCTACATAGCACTGTGATCTCCTGGTATGTCAGTGGCAGAGCAGTATAGAGTAATGTGGTGAATCTTGGACAGGCATTTGTTTACAGGTTCATAGGAGGTTATTAGGCTATTCACCCTGAGGCCCTTAAAACTCTAGCAGACAAGAGAGTAGCCCATGCTTAGACATGTCAGCACCCAGAACCCCTGTCCAGCAGGAACACAGGTGGAATCCCAGGAGTGTATTTTCTGTTTCCCACCCAGTTATCCAGGCTGTACTTCAAAATGGCTATTGAGGAACTCTGCTTGACATGGACAGGGAGTGTATTCCACAGATGGGGGAGTCTGTGGGACACAAATCTGTCACACCAACATGTCCTATTGATATCACAGTCCAGGTTGATGCTGCATCTACAGGTTGCTTGAGTGGAGCTTGACTTCCAGATATGCAGCAGTCCCATCAAGGCGGCAGCATCAGGATTGCTTTGTATGCCAAACAGAGGTCACCTCTGAGGAGTCTGTATGAAACAAGAGTAGAGGGGCAGCGCATTTAGCCTATCTGTGTAGGGTAGGTGTTTGAGGCCCTGGATTCTCCCAGTGAGGAACCTCTGTGGTCTCTCCAGCTGCTGCATGTGCTTTGTGAGGTACATGCCGAAGGGGGCATTGCACTCAATAATTGGCCTTATAAGGGTAGAATACATGGATCTTATGACCTCTTTATCCCTGGATGAGATACCCTTATTTATGAGGTGAGCCATGTAGACAGATTTCCGTACAATGGAAGCAACATGACAGTCAGAAGTCAGGTTGCTATCAACCTGGTGGCCAAATCCCTCACTACTGATTGTGTACTTAGGATGTTGTTGTTAATGTGATAATATGTGGGGATGTCACTCTCCACAAAGGGGATGATGATGCATTTTTTGGCATTCAGCTTGAGGCCATGTTTCTGTTACCAGTCATTTGTTTGGGTGAGACCCTCTTGGAAGACATTCACATCACTTGGGGAAATGATGACTGTGCCCAGCTTGTAGTCATCTTCAAACTTGATCAGCCATAGGCCACTGGTTCTGGCCTGCACCTCAGAGAAGTATATCCCTTATAACAGAGGCCCCAAGACCAGTCCCTGGGGTATGCCACTCGTTACAGATCTACTGCTTGAGTTCTCTACCCCTATTATGATTAGGTGGGTACTATCAGTGAGTCAGTTTGCTACCCATCTGGTAACATATGGATTGATGCCTAGTTGACAGAGTTTATGTACTATGGTCAAGTGGGGAATAGTTTTGAAGGCTTTGGCCAAGTCAAGGTGGGTGGTGTGCACCATCTTGCCCTCATTCATGGCTTTGGTGACTGTCTCAAAGAAGTCGACCAGATTTAACAGACATACCTCCTCTTGACAAAGCCAGACTGTGTGGCGTCAAGTATTTGGAGTTTGCCAATGTCTCTGTTAATAAGGTCCATGATAATGCATTCCATAGCCTTGCAGATCAGGCTGTTTAGGCTGATGGGTCTATAATTTCCCTGATTGGTTGACACTCCACCTTTGTGTAAAGGGATGACAGTGGCCATCCTCCACTTAGCTGGGACAAAGCCAGTACTCAGGCTTTGGTTGAAGAGGGCACATAATGGAGCTGCAAGTTCATGCCTGAGTTCATGTATGATGCAGCCTGGGATGCTGTCAGGTCCCATGGAGGTTATCTTTTTTGCCTTTGAGAGGACAGTGCTGATCTGTCCTCTAGAGATAAGGAGTGGGGGGCAGGTATGGGGGTGTCCTGATTTACTGATGGGGGGGGGACAGAGGGGACACATTTTCACTTAATCTGTCAGCCAGTAGATTGGCTCTATCTACAGCATGTGTTTATGTGGTGTCCTTGACCACCAGTTCTGAACATTTCTGGGTGCTTCCTTTGAGATTGCAGACATATGTGAAGAAGGCCTTTTGATTGTCTCTAGTAGATGTGTCCAATTTGGACTCAAAGTTGTCTTTAGAGGATTTCACTGGTGCTCTTATTTGTTTGTTCAGGCTAAGGAGAGATTGCTTCCAATTGGGCACCTGCTCCTTCTTGGTGCTGGACAAGAATGTTTTTCTTTTTATTATATAGTTTCTTTACTGCAGATGTCCACCAGACAGGTTTACTCTTCCTTGCGGAGGATGATTTTGTCCTGTCAGCTATTGCATTTGGACATTGGTGCCTGTTCCTACAGTTGGGGAGGGGGCTGTGCAACTTTTTATACCATTCCTCAGGTGATTGTAATCAGCTTTGGAGAATTCTTTTTTTACCATAGCTTGAGGGGGATCAGGGGAGATGGTGACATTGAAAGTGACCATTTTTATGTCGGATCTTGCCAGGGAGGATGATACCATAGGGGTGTGGCAGTGGTTAATCATGCTAGTTACTTCCAAGTCCAAGATATGTATCACATCTTGTGGGAGTATCAAGTAGCTGCCCCAAGGCATTTGCATTGATAACATGGAGGAATCGTTGTGCATTTCTGTTCTGGCATGAGTAGTTTTTCCAATCTATGGTTGGGTAATTACAGTCAGCCACGATCAGGGTAAAGGGTTGAATCTTGATAGATTTGTAGAAGTCCAGATAGGTGGAGTGGGCATCTTGAGTCAAATATGTGGGCCTGTAGCTACCTATTATTTGAATAGGGGTCTTGGCAATGGTTAACTGAACCTAGAGTGTCTTGTGTGCATCATACTGTTTGATCTGCCAGGAGGTGTGTGTGTCTCTTTAATATATATTTAAACTCCACCTCCTTTGGCTTTGCTGCCCACATTTTGGGGTCTGGCTGTGTGATACGATGAGCAATTGAGGTAAGGACGGGGTGCTGTCCGCAATTTTGATCTAGGTTTCTGTGACTGCACAAATGTGAGCATCTTCCAGGGTTAAGAATGCTTGCAATGAGTGCAGTTTCATGTTTAGACTCCTAACATTTAGCAGCATGACCTTTAATTTGTGTTTTGTTGAGACTTTTATGTTGGTAGTATCAACCTCATGACTTTCCCTAAAAAGGCACTATAGGGGATGCAAGGGCCTTTGCCAGAAGCCTGAAGTCCAAGTGAGACAGATGCAGGCCATCTCTAGCAAAGCAACGTGGTCTGTCGATCATATCTTCCCAGGCTGTCAGGCACTAGATCCCCCTGGAATGACAGCATTAACTAAGCCAATTGTTAATGTCAATCATTTTCTGTGTGTATTGAGGCATCATTCTGCGTTATGGTAGAATCCTGCTTAAGCCTAGGGACATACCTGCATGGGACAAATTCAGCAAGCTCAATCATGTCTACTTTCCTATAGTCTAGAGAGGTACATCTGAAGTCATTCGCACTAACATGGACTAGGACAGAGTTATAACAGTACCTGTTGTGGAGACACTTGAGTGCATGTGTGATATGGCGAATTTTAGCACCTGACAAACAAGTAACTGTGATTTTCTCATTATCCAGTCTGGTGGGAGGCACATCTGTGTGTCTCACAATGGAGTCTCCTATGAGTAATATGTTGGGTTTATGGTTAGACCTTAGTGGTTGCGAGACACTGGTATGTGGACTATGCATGGTATGTGGTGTGGAGGTTTGTGGGGTTCTCATGTGTTTTTGCCTCTGATGTCTCCTTTGTTTGGGTTTGTTTTTATTGAGAACCTCCACATATGTGGGTGTTTGTTGTGTAGTTGTGGATGATGTTTACTGACTCCACACACTGCAGGGAACCTATGTTACTGCTGAATTTGTTCTGATAAGCACATTTTCCATTAGTCTGGCCAGTGGTTCCCCTTCCACTTATATGTGTCTCTTTGTTCTTCTATAGTCCAGTCACAGGCTTGTCCACAGTTTCTGCTGTTATGTATTTGTATTTCTGGTGTGAGTGGGGTAAAAGTTGCAACATCACACACAGGGTTATGGACTTCACACCTCTAACTGTACTTGTTTAGCAGGTTGTCCATCATTGCACCCTTACATCTGCTGTGGTCCTCAGATGGTTTGTGTTGCAGTGTTATTATAAGGCTACATGTTGCCCATAGCCTTATAACTGACACCTGGACAGGCCCATATATAACGGTCAGACACAGGCCCACACATGGGGACAGGGTGTTAGTATTGCTCTGCCAAATATAGACAATTGGGAGAAAGGTTTGGTATTAGCTTGCATTTTCTTATGGGTATGATGTCTGCTTCTTTACTGTCAGCCATTGATGTTTTCACATCAACCTTTATTGTTTTGCAAATAGTTTGTTAGGCAAATGCAATGTTATGACAAGCAGAACAGATATACGAGGCATAGTTGTGGTCCTTCTGTGACACCCTGTCATTCCAGGGGTATGGATGGAGCCCAGTGACTTGTCAGTACTAACACAGTAAGGTGGCAGCCATTTATACCTGGCACTACACTGACTTTCAAGAACCTGCTGTCCTACTAGGCACTGTGTAGGTTACTCCGAGTTGTGCACTATCCATATGTGTTGCCCCCTGTCCCTGAATTATCCAGCTTTCCTGCAGTAATGGATATTGACTTCTGGACAGTGTGTACAACTCCTACCGTAGGTGTAGCTGACATGCAAAATAGTTGGCACGGCCAGTCTTGAAACATGGAACCTGTCAACCACAGTACTTAGACCACTAAGCCACAACAGCCAACAGTGAGTGCTGTCTACTTCCTGACAGTATTAACCATGCATATACAGAGCTCACTGACACCTGCATATTATGAACATGCAACAATTTAGCACATTGATTGGGACATCCCTGGGAATGTGTGCTCTGCTTCTATTACCCTACAAACATTAATATTACTGCATTTCTATGGGAACATGGGTGTGTTGGTGGGAGGGGGGGGGTATACCTCTCAACTATACACATTTCCACAGACTGTCTAGATGTTATGGGAGGATGGCATAATGGTTAAGGTGCTTATCTTATAGACACAAGGTGCAGAGTTTGATTCCCAAATGAGGTAACTGGCCAGGCTTAAAATGGTTTGCAAAGACAGTTAGCATCATACTAAGTTATGTTTGCTTTATATTTCACCTCCATTTAGCATAGTATTGTGATTGTCTTGGAGAATACTGGCATATCATTAAAGACCAAAGTTAGAAAGTAATGACAGACATTTGAGTTTCAGACTTCTTACCCTTCAAAGACTTAATGCAACTGCAAGACCTGCTGTGATATCACTGTCTAAGTTTGTAAGATGAATATTTCAAAAACATAAATGATCCTGCATTGCTAATGCCTATAATGATTAAGAAAGTATTTAGGAGGGAGCATTCACCATATTTGTCTCCTTTCCTGTTACTTTGGTTTTCCTAGTTCATTCATTTGTCAAGAGAGAGAAAGATGATGCTTCAGAACACTGACTGGTTTTCATCAGCTTCAGTAGTTTAATGACAAGGCTGCAACACTGGTGACCCAGATTGTCTCTCTAATGTATACACTGTTTTGACTGTGGAAGAAAAGTAAGATAAAGTGTCACGGTTATGGTCTAAATATTTGTAGTTGTGAACTAAGGAAACATTACTCTGTAAGCAATTTATTGGGAACCAGGAAAGGATTTCTTCATTTTTGTTGGATATTTACCCCCTTGTATTGTAAGAAGATCATCAGCATAATGTCTTATAACCATGTAGTGGCAATATGATAATCAACAAATCTTAAGGACAGTAGATGTTTTAGTTTAACCGTTAAATAAGTTGTTACCCACCTGGGTGTGTCCTCCATTCCACATGATCTGACTTTTATTTATAAACAAGTTAGGGGAGGTACTCGTGTCATAGCGTCCAACGACTAAATAGCTCGACAAGCCTTCCTGGTTAACATGCCAGTTTACAATATCATACAGTGCGGGTGGATCACCATTCACATCAAAGAAGACTGTGTCACCTGCCATATTTATGAAATACACCTTCTTCATATAATACAGGAGCTAAGGAAATAAAACATATGGTATTGAAGTTTATGCAGTTGTGTATTTCAGAACTGATACAGGATCTTCATGTTATGTTGTGACAGACTAAGTAAAGTCTGAACTGTTTTTCAGTAACCATACAGAAAAGCTGTATTAAACTAAGTTAAATGAAACATTTATTCATAGAAACTGTGGTTGCTGTTTTCAGTAAATATTGCAACATGTAAAATGCATAGAATGTAAAATATGGGTTGTATAGTAAATGTAATTGCCTTGTGTGGAAAAGCAGCAGTACTGTTGAAAAGTGAAACTAGCTTTACAAATGTGTGCACATCTGCAGCATCTAAAGTTCAGTCTCTTGAAATGTTACTCAAAGTCAAAAGATGTGTCACCTCATTTAGACTCTGTCTTTCCATTAGAGCTGTGTACGTATAGAAAAAGGAAAGTCTGAATCCAAAATTAAAGGTACAGGAGATATAGAACCTGCAGCTCTTAAGCAAAATCTGTTAAGTAAGTTTTGCTCAGCTGTTGAAATGTGCGTTGTGAACAACAGCTCTAAGACAGAAACAAAAACCTAGAATCCATTTACTTATTAAACTGATTAGCTGCTAGTTAGATGTACAAGTAGTAAGAAGAGAGAATGCAGCACTTCTTTTCCAATTAGTAGTGGTAGGACCACATAAGCTGTTTGAGAGAGTTTTGTTTGTGATCTCTCTCTATTAAACCTATTTCATTTGCATTGCATTATGCAGGTGTGCAGCTGCTTGAGTATTTAATTGTACTTGTGCATTGTTTAATATTATTCAAAGTAAATCCTTTATTGTTTTAATTTTAAAATCTTGTTGTAAGTGGTATATTTATATATATGAGGGCATGTATTTTAACCTGGTAACATCTCAACTGGTTGGCATATGTCTCTTGAACAGTGACTGCTTATTTATTTATTTGTTTATTTATCTATCTATCCATCCATCTATTTATTTATATATTATTTATTTATTTACATATTTATTTAATTGTGTTTAGCAGAAAAGACAAAATCTATTGCTACCATATAAATATTTAACTGTTTCTAAGTTTAAGGGTAAACAATATTTGTGTTCTTAGTGTGCCAGATTGGATTGGCTGGTGGTAGTATGTCACTATGAAGTTAGGTAGGGGGGTGGTGTTGGTGCTGGAAAAATACCATTAAGCCCTCCTGGAAAACATTATGTGTGTGTGTGTGTGTGTGTGTGTGTGCGCATGTGCGTGTGCGTGTGCGTGTGCGTGTGTGTGTGTGTGTGTGTGTGTGTGTGTGTGTGTGTGTGTGTGTGCATGTGCATCGGAGGGGTCAAATAAAATTTAAAGTGTTGGTCTAAGAACAAGTAAAATCCTTGGGAGCTAGTGATTATATATGGTTCCCCTTCAAACCATCGAACGTTTAAAACATCGAAGTTCAGATCATTGAGACCAGAACATCGAGTTTGAAAACATCAAAGGTTTGAAGAGGAAGAAAAAGGTAAGTGTAGGTGGGAGAATGTTTGTGTTTTGCCCTGCATACTGTGTGTGTCTATGTGCCATCTGTGTGATGGCACTACAGATAGGGTACGGAAAATCTCCTGTTTAGCGCGTCTGCATATAGCGCTAAATGGGAGATTTCCCTTTACTCCACTGTAGTGTGGTCTCGGAGTTGGAATATTAAAGTAGGGGGGTGTAGGAGGTGCAGGGAAGCAAAGCCCCCCTGCATAAAATTATTAAAATGTATTTTTCTTTTTCTTTTTTTTTTTTTGGTTACACTTATAACCTTCGATGTTTTAAAATTGAATGTTCTGGTCTCAATTATCAGAATTTTGATGGTTAGAAGTGGAACCATATATATATATATATATATATATATATATATATATATATATATATATATATTCATATATTCACTTCAGAATATAGAAACTTCACAATCTCAAAATTCATAATGCTGAAGCCCAAAATCTTGAAACTCAAAATACTGAATCACAAAATACTGAAAACACAGAGGATATATATACTGATTTTAAACACAAACCATATTACTTTCCATCAAGTATAAGCAGGGAGGCAAGCCCCCCTGCACCCTCACACTCCCTGCTACTTAAATATATCAACTCCAAGATCACACTCCACAGACAAAAATGGCAAACATACCATCACATGTTTCATGACTGCCTGTTGTAACCTTAGTAATGTTCCCTTTTAACTTGCTATACTACAACATAAGTCACGATAGTGTAGTGAAGTGCAACCTTGGAGTTTATATATTTAAGTAGCAGGGGGTGTGGGGGTGTCGCCCCCACATGGAAGGTGCAGGGGGGCTTCCCCACCTTCTCATACTTTGTGAAAACTTCTATTTTTTGTCTTTTATGTGTTTCTGTGTGTCCTTGTATTGGAATACTGTCATTATTTGTATCCTATGTGTTTTCAGTGTTTTGGGATTCAGGATTGAGTTTTCAGGACTTTGAGTTCCAAGATTTTGGGCTTCAGTGTTATGAATTTCGAGATTGTGAAGTTTCAGTGTTCTGAAGTGAATCTATCTATCTATCTATCTATATATATATATATATATATATATATATATATATATATATATATATATATATATATATATTATATAAACATTAGTCTATAAATTTAGATATATATGCATATGGGTCTACTTTGATTCACTGAAAGTTAATTTCACTGAATTTCAAAACAGTCACATCAAATCGCTGAAAGCTCAAATCACTAAAAACTCATTTCACTGAATCACATTTCACTGAATGTAAGTACTGTATGTAGTTGGGGGGGCGCAGCTCCCATATTGGGGGGTGTGGGGGGTGTAGACCCCCACTGACTTTTGGTTTTATATTGTTAGCTTTCAGTAAAATTAAATTCATAAATATAAAAGCTAAGTAGGTAGGGGGCTATGCCTTCAACACCGCTCAATGTGGGAGGCTGTGCCCCCCACACCCCCAACTATATATACTAACTCCAGGATCGCACTGGGGAAAAGGGCATATACGTTTTATTTGACCAACAGTAGTTACATTCAGTGAA
>NC_056750.1:243200852-243209858 GCF_019279795.1 Protopterus annectens
ATAAGAAAGATTGTAACCCATGGAATCTCTATGTGATAAAAGTATTTAACAGGGAAACAAAAAAGACAATTCATGTACAGTTTCGAACTGAGGTAGAAAGAAAGATTTGAAAGGAAATTTGAAAACTTTATATTAAGAAGCACTAGACACTGCAAAAGTTTATGACAAAACTGCTTTATGAACTGGTGGCTGGGATTTATGGGATATTGTGTTAAAATAGAAATAGAAAAAATTGTACATATACAAAGCATGATAAATGTGGAGGGAAATGGAGTGTTGTAAAATACTGGGGACAAACCAAAACATTTTTTGTGGAAAAGAAGAATATTTAATAAGTAACTATTACAAAAGTAAATGTTATATTTTGGGAAAATGGGACATGATGCATAAAAATGTGAACTGAAATGTTATAAATGTAACAAAATTAGGCATTATGGGTAAATTGTAAAATGAAAAGGAAAGAGAATAAAATGAACAAAGAAATTAAATTTTAGAAGATGAGAATAAAACAATAAACAGAACATAGAAGAAGGTATACAGAGAACAAAGTCCAGCAACCAGCACAGCAGCTGATGTAGAAAAATGTTAATCCTGATAAAAACAATATAACAACTCTCAAAAAATAAAGATAGAAACTAGCAGTAAACTGAAGGTAAGCACTTTAGTGGTATAATCTACTGCTTCTTCAGACCTAACAGAAATATGCTAATATGGCAAATTTAAATGCACAATAGCCTATCATAAATGTCTAAAAATGATACTTCATACAGGTGAATACAATTCAGAGTCTGGAATGGATTGTAAAAACTTAGAAAAGTTAAATATACCTAAAGACAACAACACCATCTGTAAGAAAATTAACCACATGTAGTAAGTGACGTCTCGGCACACAACAGATATATAGAAATAACTAACATATTCTCAAGTGATGTGTAAGCATACGTCTTATAGTATAAATTTATAGAAAATCTAACAACCTACCAAAACAGAAACAGGAGTTCCACATTTCTTTATAATCCATTCTCTTAATAATCAAGAAAGAAAAAGTAGTTCTTGTTAACTGAATCTAAGCATACATCACATTGTGAGAGTGGCAAAAATACAGAGAAGAAATTTTAAAGGCAAATGCACCAATTTATATTCAAACTAGCCACATACAGAATTTATAGCAATCCTATGTAAGGTCATTGAGGTAATGTTTATATCCTATCAATGAGTATATAACTAGCTAGTAATACTGGCCTCAAAGACTCAGTGAAACAATGGTCTTGTTTCAGCACAGGTTTCAAAGAGACCTGTCCATTGATCCCTGGAAAAATGTCAGGTCTTAATTCAAGGATTCATGCTAACTCCCTTGCTTCAGTTTTATTCTTAATATCACCTCCTCTAATGTCTATATGCAACAATCCTTAAACAAAAAAAATGTAAAAGTATGTTGATTTAAGTTTTGATAATGCATTCCAGACTGAGAATTGTATTCACCTGTATGATGTATCATTTTTAGACATTTACAATAGGCTATTGCATATTTAAATTTACTGTATTTGCATATTTTTGTTAGGTCTGAAGAACTGGTAGATGTTATCATGAAAGCACTTACCTTTGGTTTACTGCTTGGTTTTATCTTTATTTTTCAGAGTGATAATATTATTTTTATCAGGATTAAAATTTTTCCATATCAGCTGATGTACTAGTCACTGGACTTTGTTCTATATATATTTTTCATTACTTTTGTGTCAAGCAGCAATCTTGACCCAACAGTTTATGTGTTTGCTTTGGTTTGACAAAGAAGGTTGTGAAATAAGTGATGAAGAAGACATAAATTGAGAAGTAGTGAAAGAAAAAAAATCTGTTGGTAAAAGGGTAAAAAACAGAAAAAGGACATTTAAAAGGATAAGTTGTTGTTTGTCTTTTCGGCTTTTCCCAGTAAGGGATCGCAACAGCAGAACTCTGGTCTGCTAATGATTGGCAGTAGATTTTTATGGTGCCGAGTTGCCAGCCCGACGCCCAACCTTCAGCGAAGGCACGCCCATTTACACGTCTTTAAGTACAAAAGAAAAAAAAAAAGGAAATGGATGAAAACGTATATATATATATATATATATATATATAGATATAGATAGATAGATATATATATATATATAGTTACAATTTGGAATCTTGAAATACTGAAATGTCGAATTTCAGTATCTCAAGACCAAAGTGTCAGAACTGCAGCTGCGTGAAACTGCAGTATTCCGAAGCCAGAAATGTCGAACCCATGGTTGTGATGGCACGTTAGGTAACTGTTATTTTTTAAAGGGTTTGGTGTAGGGTTTGTGTGTATGTGAGTGTCTTTGGAGTGTGTAGTGGTGTGTTTTCTGTGTTTTGGTGGTTAGTGTGACCTCAGAGTTAATATATATAAGTAGCAGGGGTGCAGGTGGGCTTGCCCCCTGCTTTTAACTAGGGTAGGTGTTTGTGTTTGTTTTTTTGTGTTTGTGTGTTTTGTTTTAGTTTCTTGTAGCGTCTGGGGGTAGGTGCGTTTGTGTTTGTGTGTGTGGTGCAGTGTTTTGCAGTTTTGACTTTCACGGCTGTGATGTTTCGGTTTGTAAGGTATCGACTTTATAGTCTCGAGATACTGAAATTCAAAATTTCAGTACTTCGAGATTATAAAGTGAATACATGTGTGTGTGTGTGTGTGTGTGTGTGTGTGTGTGTGTGTGTGTGTGTGTGTGTGTGTGTGTGTGTGTGTGTGTGTGTGTGTGTGTGTGTGTGTGTGTGTGTGTGTGAGTGTGTGAGTGTGTGTGTGTGTATATATATATATACAGAGAGAGAGAGAGAGCTAATGATTAGAATTGGTATAATAATTAAGGTTTGGCTAGGCTTACAATGGCCTATTAAGAAAGCTAACCTAGTAATTAGCTATGAACTTATGAAAACATGACTCTAAGGAAAAGGAGAATTTTAGAGTGCTTTCTGTAAATGTGAATAGTACTAACACTATAATAAGAAGAATAGAGATTTTGAGATAGTGTAATATATGTGCTCTAGATGTAATTATTTTAGAAGACACAAGGTTTTTAACAAAAGAAGACAGATTACAAACAGAGAAACTATGGGGAGGAAAGATACTTTGGAATTTGGGAAATGAGAGATATTCTGGAATAGTCATATTCTGTAGAAGTAAAGTAAAGATATTAGATGTAACTTTAGCAAAAAATTGGAAGGTTAACCACTGCAGATTTAAAATGGAAAATACAAGAATACAGAATAACATTATATGCTTATACTAATTTTAAAGAAAGGGAAATCTTATTTCATCAGATTTTAGACTATGTAGTATTAAATATGCATATTATAATAACAGAAGACTCCGTGATTTTAAGAGTCAAGCATAAAAAGGGAAATGATATAAAAATGCTAGAAGTTAAAAGATATGGCAAGTTAAGACTTTGGGACAAAAATTCATGGACTTACAAAAGGGGCATATATAGATCTGAAATAGATTAGTTTACAGAAGGTTTAGTTATAACAGAAGGGGAGGTAGTTGAAACAGGATTTTCTGATTATCTTGCAAAAGGGCTAGAGATAAAGGAAAAAATGAATATATAAAAATAGTAAAGGAATGAAAATGATAAATGAAAAAGTATGGAATGAAGAAGGAAAGAGATTAGTAATACAGATATGTAAAGATCATATACTATGAGAACATTTTATAAAATTTGGTGTGAATGGCAGATATTTAAGGAAAAATTAAAAAATGTTTTTTTTCCAGTGGCAATATGATGTGAGAAAACTACAATAAATGAAATATAAAGGAACACATAATGATGCATTGGAAAATTTAGAACATAATGTTGGAAAGTATTTTGACAAATTAAAAGAATTATATGAAAGAAATCAATAAAAATGTTATTTAAGCAAACACATTTTTACAAAGAAAAAAGAAGCGTATTCAAGGAAGATGATAGTGTAATAAGAGAAATAAAAATGTAAACGTAGAAAGAGAACTCAGGAAAAGATTATGAATAGTGTCGTACAATATGTACAAGAAGTGTTTTAAAAAAAGAAGGTAGTGAAAAACACACACATGGAAGTAAAAAAAAAGTTAACAGAAAAAGAGAATAAGTTGGAAAATGAGATTTCTTTAAATGAGCTAGATAAAGTATTAGGACAAGTAAATATATATTTGGCTGCAGGACCAGATCAAATAGGGTATGAAATGTATAAACATTTAAGGGATTAGCAAAAAATATATTTTTAAAGATTTTGAATGAATGGTTAAGTGAAGATTTTATGCATAAAGAATTATATAGTGGAATATTTAAATTTTTATGGAAGAAGGAAAATAGAAGACAATTAAAAAACTGGAGACCAATAGCACTTCATAATAATGATGATAAGATCTTTATGAAAATAATACAAAATAAATTTGAAACTAAAAAGGAAAATATTATGGTTGATAGTATATATGGTATAAATGGGAAGGGTTGTCAAGAATTATTAATGATAGTTAAAGAAGCTGGTGATGATAATATGAATAGAAAAGAAAAAGTGAAAATCATGATAGGAGACCTTAATAAGGCATCTAACAAAATTGGACATGGAATCTTATGGGTAGTAATGAAAGTGAATAATATAAGTGAGAAAGTTAGGACATTATGTATGCCAGCCTATACTAGTAATAATAAAGTAAAAATACTCATAAATGGCTGGTTAAGCCAATATGAAGAGTGGTGTAAGCCAAGGATGGCCAATGAGTTGTACACATTTTGCATTAGTTATGAATGTGATAGTATGTGAAATAAATTACAAAATGAAGGAGGCTGGCTATATAATACCTGAAAGGTTAAGAATTCCATTTATGTTGCCATATGCAGGTGAGATTATAATAGCTGCAAAAAACAAAATTTGGATAAAGAAAGTAATAATTTGCAGAAATGAGTGTATAGAGCTGATATGCATGGCTTTAAATAATAAGTAAAGTAAAGGTTTAGGTGATGTAATAAAGCTAGGGGGGTATATATTTTACAATGAATGAAATTTCTGTGATAGGTATAACATTTGGATTAACAATATAAGTAGAATGAATTCAATAGGAAAAGAAACAACAGAATAAATAAAATACCTGTCTTTTCTGGAGAACATATAAATTATCATTCAGAAAAAATGGCTTATTTGATAAATTCAGTACAATGGGAAAATAGCATACATAGCAGGTGTATTTATGCTGCAAACAGTATTTGAAAAATAAAGGGCCAGATTCAGGAAGGCTTACACGGAGTTCAAGAGTAGTGTAAGCCTCCGTGTAAGCCTCCTGATTCAGGAACAGCCCAAATCTCCGTGTAAGAGACAGCTAACACGTCTCTTACACGGACTGGGCGTGGAAATGCTCAATACCTCATTTGCAGCTCAAAGATATGCAAATGAGGTATCTGAGCGATCCACGAAGCAGAAACCAGTCTGTGTAACGGACGTGTTAGCTGCAGAAATGTACTCAGCTGACAACTGAGTACATTTCTGCAAAATTAAAAACGGAGCTATGTCAGCTCCAAATAAAGGGTGCATATGTTGCATTAAGCATGCCAATGGCCAAATATGTGGCCATTGGCATGAAAAACTGTTGCAAAAATAAGTTATATAACTTTTTTTTTTTCCACGGGATTTTTGGGTTTAACTGCAGCGCACACCCGCGCAAACGGGGTGCGCTACCTAAAACTGAAAACCGAAGCTTATAAGCCCACAATTGTGGGATTTATGTATTACATTGAATGTCAATGGAGGGACTTGCAGACCAAAAACAATATGGCCTCCATTTAGTGGTTGTCAAGGGGGGGAAGCTCCGTGTAAGACATGTAACTAGTCATTACTAGGCAATCCTATGTAAATGAGGGTTACAATACTGAATCACACTGTCACATAGGTAATGAGCACTGTCTGAGTAGTGTAAGAGTTAGAGACGGGGAGGAACAGAGTAAGAGGTAGGTGACATCATGGGGGGGAATGATAGCAATAAATGTACCAGATTGGAGGGCAATGTAAGGTAACAGATGACAGACAGACATCAGGGAGGGAGGTGTGTCCCAACAGAACACTAGGAAAGTCAAGAAATTGAGGGTATATGCTATCCCTACACTCAAAGTTTCTTGAAATACGTGCATGCGCGCGTGTAAGGCAGGTTCAACATGTGGGAGCATGTTGCAAACTGTTTACAACGGTTTGCGTGGGCGTGCACGTGTGTAAGGCAGTGTGTGCGTGTTTTAGCATGAATCAGCCTAGTTCACACCGTGTAAGGATGTGTGCGCGCGTTTAAGTGACTGTGAGCGTGTTTAAGCTGGTGTGCACATTGCTCCCCCTCAGGATACAGAAAGGAAACAGGAAACAACTAAAATCCAGGGAAACTGCCAGAAGATACTACTGGAGTTAATTGGTGGAAACAATTAGAAGCAGGCAATTACACAGGCAGACTAGAAGCCCAACCCAGCACTTAAAACACTGCAAAGAGCAGTGCAGGCTATTTCTCACAACAGATACTGCCAGAAACTAAGCTATCAGAATTGAAAACTGAAAAAAGCTGAACTCAGAGCAGAAATGCTAGGGGCTGCCATAGCTCTTATAATCAGGCATAGGCGAATTGCTGAGGGTGGTGACAATGCAGATGCTGACAGACAACCCAGAGTGAGGAGAAGGAGAAGAGTATACAGGCCCAGGGTCACCTACCATGGGTTACATGAGCTGGAGATAGTAGAGCGCTATAGAGTGGACAGAGAGCTCCTGCAGCAGATTGTTGAGCTGTGCAGGCCACGCCTCACACACAGAACCAACAGAGGGGAACCCATCCCAGTGGAAACCAAGGTATGTGTTGGCCTAAGAATACTAGCAACAGGTACCTTCCAGAGACCAACTGGCGATATGATGGGGATATCACAGGCATCAGCCTCCAGGGTACTACACCAGTTCCTGGATGCCATGTCAGCACATGTCGGTGATCATGTATATTTCCCCAATGCCTGTGAGGTATTGGCCAGCAATATGCGTTTCTTCCAGCAAATAGCGGAATACCCTGAGGTACTGGGTGCTATAGACTGCACGCACATATGCATCAAAGCACCAGCAGGAGAGCGGGGTAGAGCCTACATTAACCCCAAGGGATACCCCTCCATCAACTGCCAGGTCGTGTGTGATGCCCAGGGCATAATAATGAATGTGTGTGCTGGCTGCCCTGGGAGCTACCACGATTCCCAAATCTGGCATCTGACGCAGCTGTACCAATCATTTGCCAATGGGGACTTCCCACACGGACACCTAGTGGGGGATGCAGGTTATGCACTTGAGCCGTGGCTGATGACACCCATCAGAAATGCACACACACCTGAACAGGAACGCCATAATGAGGCACACGCACAAACACGTAATATCATAGAGCGTGTGTTTGGGCTGCTCAAGTCACGGTTCCGGTGTCTGGACACATCTGGTGGAGCCTTGCAGTACACACCAACTACATGTACCCAAATGATCATGATATGTGCTATGCTACATAATATGATCCTGCGGAAACAGCTGCAGCAGGACCAGCACAGGGCTGGGCCAAACATCCCACCATTGCCAAGGCCACCACAGGCAGGGGGTGACTCGGAGGAGGAACATCCTGACCTTGTCCCAGTAGGCAGAAGGAGGTGTGCCCAGTATGCCCTGGCCTTGGCAAAGAGGCAACGCATAGCACATACGCTTGGTCAGTAGGAACACTGGGACTGATACCCGCTCTGACTCACTCGTACAGTAACAGGGATGCCTAACATGACACAACCTGCTGCCAAACATGTACAGGGAGTGTAGTATGTGTATCCGACAGAGGTGGTCCTGCAGCACCACCTGAGGCATGAATGCCATGTGTTAAGTAATGTAATATCATGTACCACATGCACACCTGAGGACCCCAACTAACATCCACCCTCAAGAATCATAAACCACAAAACACAAACCCACCTCATGGGTACCACAAGGGATAGGAACCTAGATGTAATGCTACCCAATGCCAGAAGTATAAACATCAAGATGTGTGCAGTGTAAACACACACAGTATAGAGAATGTAGTTATCAGTGCTGTAATAGAAAACAGGGTCAAAGCCCACATCAGCACCCTGACACTACCAGGTCACACATCATACAGTGATGTACATGTGCAAAAACATGGAACAAGATACAAAATGAGGGTGACTAGCAATAAATAGCATGGATAACCACACACCCATGTTTGTACCACAACAAGAAGCAACATGGAATAGCCATGGTCAAAAACCAATGGCTAAAACTGACTACTACTATATAGCTTGCTGCAGACCACTGTCCTAATAGCAGGAACTGCCCCAGGCCTATGTGCATAGGTTCATACTAGGCTATCTGCCCTAGGGCATTAATAAGCCTAGCCCAGAGTTTTGTGGCTTCTGCCACCCCTTCAAGTTGATGGATAATATGCCCATTATTTTGCTGTGCCTCTGTCAAGCAGTGATACTGAGGTTATCCCTGGGGTATACCTGCAATCTCCCATCCATTGGTCAAGATCTCACTTGAAGCCAGTGAGGTGCTCAGCCTCACATGTACCAGGATGTTGTTCCACAGCATAGGGACTCTCTGGGTGATGAATCTGTCCCTCCAGCACATCCTATTAATATCTGTGTTGAGGTTTAGGTCTCCTGCCCTTGTAGTTCTGATGGATGTAGAGGTCTTGAGGTGAAGCATGTTCAATAATTCTGGGTTGGACATAGCCTTGTATGTCAGGCACAGGTCACCTCTGAGCAGACGGTAAGTGACTGAATACAGCTGGAATCCCTTCAGTCGGGCAGCATAAGAAATATGTTTGAGACCCTTTCACCTCCTGTTGAGGAATTTGTGGGCCCATCCAATTGCCGCAGGTGTTGGGTCAGATACATTCTGAATGGGGCATTGTATGCAATCATTGGTCTGATGAGTGATGTGTACAGGGGAACAATGACCTCCCTTGATCTAGGGCCCATTGCCAATGTAGAA